>NC_092115.1:6034180-6104180 GCF_045679555.1 Salvelinus alpinus | reverse complement strand
ACTCCAGATAACACTGTTGTCTCCCCTTAGCCCCACACATCTTGAATGGTGGGTAATTAGCATTATCTGGTTGTCTGCTCTGTTCTTGTCTGATAGAATAGTAGCATTGACCAGCTGCCAGTCAGAAGCTCTAATCTCCCCTCGTTAACCAAACAAACAATTGGCTCTGAACAAAACAGAGAGACTACATCTCACATGTGTTCCAAATGGCATCCTATTCCCTATTTAGTGCTCTACTTTTGACCAGGGCCCATAGCTGCATAGTAGTGCACTATGTAGGGAATAGGGTTTCATTAGGGATGTATATTAGGGTAAAGTAGTGCACTATGTAGGGAATAGGGTTTCATTAGGGATGTATATTAGGGTAAAGTAGTGCACTATGTAGGGAATAGGGTTTAATTAGGGATGTATATTAGGGTAAAGTAGTGCACTATGTAGGGAATAGGGTTTCATTAGGGATGTATATTAGGGTAAAGTAGTGCACTATGTAGGGAATAGGGTTTCATTAGGGATGTATATTAGGGTAAAGTAGTGCACTATGTAGGGATTAGGGTTTCATTAGGGATGTATATTAGGGTAAAGTAGTGCACTATGTAGGGAATAGGGATTCATTAGGGATGTATATTAGGGTAAAGTAGTGCACTATGTAGGGAATAGGGTTTCATTAGGGATGTATATTAGGGTAAAGTAGTGCACTATGTAGGGAATAGGGTTTAATTAGGGATGTATATTAGGGTAAAGTAGTGCACTATGTAGGGAATAGGGTTTCATTAGGGATGTATATTAGGGTAAAGTAGTGCACTATGTAGGGAATAGGGTTTCATTAGGGATGTATATTAGGGTAAAGTAGTGCACTATGTAGGGAATAGGGTTTCATTAGGGATGTATATTAGGGTAAAGTAGTGCACTATGTAGGGAATAGGGTTTCATTAGGGATGTATATTAGGGTAAAGTAGTGCACTATGTAAGGAATAGGATGCCATTTGAGATGCAGCCTGTAGGGCTGAAAGCAAGAAGCTAGGCATATGTCGCACCTCACTATTTTACAGGAGAGACATTTGAACGTTTATTTTTTTATCAAAATGCATTGTTGGGCAGAAATGCCTTCTGGAACATGTAAATTTTCATGTGCCTTAATAACAAAGGTCTATATGCCATCTGTATATACGAATAATATGGTTAAATTAAGAGCCTAGTTGGTTTAGCCACGGAAAAATACAGGAAACTTCCCGCTAGCCATGATTGGCTGAGATTATGGATGGGCTGGACATGCCGAGAGATGAGTTTGGATTGGTCTACCATGTAGCATGCTTCTGTCTATAACATGAGCTGCTCAGTATGTGTAGATAATCCTCGCTAACACAATTATTTTGAAAGATATCACAAAGAACTGTAAAAGTGTTGCATTGCTGCCCTGAAGTTAAACGCGTCTTGTCACGACTTCCGCCGAAGTTGGTCCCTCTCCTTGTTCGGGCGGCGTTCGGCGGTCGTCGTCACCGGCTTTCTAGCTGCCACCGATCTACGTTTCTTTTTCCATTTGTTTTGTCTTGATTGTACACACCTGGTTCCCATTACGTTATAATTTATTCCCTATTTAACCCTCTAGTTCCCACATGGTTTTGTGCGTGTTTTGTTCTTTGTTTAGTGTTCAAGACTTCTGTGAGCTGGTGTGTTTTTCCCTGCGTGGAAATGTTGTTGTTTCTTCTCGAGTAAAGTACGTCTTTTACTCAGTTCTGTGTCCTGCGCCTGACTCTGCACATTGACACATGACAGTGCTATCGACAAAGATCAGTGGGAAAAAGTTATGATGGACTACCTTCTGGAGGCAATCGCACCATGCTGACTCTCCCTGACACTGAAAATGTATCAAGACAACAGTGTTGTTGTCACGGAAGAAGTTGATCGAGTTTTGAAATCAGTGAAATGCCCGGGCGGAAGCAGAGAGATGATTCCCAGACGCAGAGAGAGTTGAAAAGAGAACACAGGTTGTATAAAACACCAGATCTTCAAACGAAGGCCGAACATCCATGACAGAGGGTGAAGCGTTCATTATCATGTATACGGGTTAGAGTCTAGCTACATTTTCAGATATTATAAGTTTCTACTTTTGTCAAAAAGTTGTTTTCATTGCAAGTTAAAGCGTACTGTTAGCTACCTGACGTTAGTTAGCTGGCTCGCTAGTGAACGTTACGTGTGTGATCTGTGTAGTAATATTATTTGTATCTCAGAAATCCATTTGCATTGTTAGTCGTAGGCTAATGTTAGCTAGCTAGCTAACATTGAACCTAGTTGGTTATCTTTAGCTACCTATAGATTCACGCATGGTGCATGCATGGGATTATGAGTTGGGATTCTGGTTCGTTGTTTAGCTAGCTATGGCTAAACCAAAGACTCCACTGTGCAAGTAACCATTTCACTTTACACCTTCTGTATCCTGTTTATGTGACAAATAAACATAGATTTTATTTGATATAGTGTGTGTTTACCAGAGACGGTAATGTGAAGATCAACATGACCTACACCAAAGTCAGATTAGGATATAGGCCAAGGACTTGATAAAGTGTAGTTTTACTACTACTTTCTGCTACTACTTTTAGTCTTTAAATCTTAGGTTGTTTACTACACTACCTTACTCACTCTGTTTAGCACATGGCCTCACATGTGAATCCTTAAGGAGATGGGTGGGGCTAAAGCGCAAGAGGGTGTGAACGATGCTGAATGGGTGTAGACAAATAAGAGCTCTCCAGTAGGTGAGAGCTCACGGGCCATTTTCTCAAAAGTGGGGTTACAAGTTTATCAACTTTCAAAGCAGAATTAATTTCCCCTTGTTCCTGAACTATATTTATTAGCTCTGAGTCTCTACTTTTGTAAGAAACACATTTTTAAATGTTGCTACATGCCCCAATCCAGGTGGTGATACAGAGAATAGTGTCATAGTAGTGCACTATGTAGGGAATAGGGTTCCAGTGTTGTAGTAGTGCACTATATAGGGAATAGGGTTCCAGTGTTGTAGTAGTGCACTATATAGGGAATAGGGCCCCAGTGTTGTAGTAGTGCACTATATAGGGAATATGGCCCCAGTGTTGTAGTAGTGCACTATATAGGGACCCAGTGTTGTAGTAGTGCACTATGTAGGGAATAGGGTCCCAGTGTTGTAGTAGTGCACTATATAGGGAATAGGGCCCCAGTGTTGTAGTAGTGCACTATGTAGGGAATAGGGTCCCAGTGTTGTAGTAGTACACTATGTAGGGAATAGGGCCCCAGTGTTGTAGTAGTGCACTATATAGGGCCCCAGTGTCGTAGTAGTGCACTATGTAGGGAATAGGGCCCCAGTGTCGTAGTAGTGCACTATATAGGGAATAGGGTGCCATTTGAGACTCATAGGAGATGTAGACTGTAGGGCCTCTTTACGGCTGCAATTGTTTTAGGATGACTGTAAATCAGTTAGGTTTGCTGGGTGGAGGAGATGAGATGAGGAGGAGGAGGGGAGGAGGAGGGGAGGAGAAAAGGAGAGGAGACCTGGAGGAGAAGAGTAGGAGGAGAGGAGACCTGGAGGAGGAGAGGGGGAGAGTAGGAGGAGAGGAGGAGAGGAGACCTAGAGGGGAGAGGAGAGGAGGAGGAGAGGAGGGGGAGAGTAGGAGGAGAGGAAAGGAGGAGGAGTGGAGACCTGGAGGAGAGAAGGGGGAGTAGGAGGAGAGGAGGAGACCTAGAGGGGAGAGGAGAGGGAGAGTAGGAGGAGAGGAAAGGAGGAGGAGAGGAGACCTGGAGGAGAGGAGGGGGAGAGGAGGAGGAGGAGGAGTGGAGACCTGGAGGAGAGGGGGGGGAGAGTAGGAGGAGAGGAGAGGGGGAGGAGTGGAGAGGAGGGGGAGAGGTGACCTGGAGGAGAAGAGGAGAGGAGACCTGGAGGAGGAGAGGAGGTGGAGAGTGAAGAGGGAGGAGGAGAGGAGGAGGAGTGGAGACCTGGAGGAGAGGAGCAGAGGAGATCTGGAGGAGAGTAGGAGGGCAGGAGAGGAGAGGAGGGGAGGAGACCTGGAGGAGAGGAGACCTGGAGGAGAGGAGGAGAGTAGGAGGGGAGGAGACCTGGAGGAGAGGAGGAGGAGAGGAGGAGAGGAGGAGGAGAGGAGGAGGAGAGGAGATCTGGAGGCGGTGAGGAGACCTGGAGGAGGAGGTGAGGAGACCTGGAGGAGGAGGTGAGGAGACCTGGAAGAGGAGGGGAGGAGATCTGGAGGAGAGGAGACCTGGAGGAGAGGAGGATAGTAAGAGAGGAGGAGAATGCATTATGTGAAATGCTCACTGCTCTGTTGGGAGGAAAAGAGAAAAGCTATCTCACCTTTGATTGTCCTTTCAGCCTGTACTTACAGTATAAATCCCAAATGGCACCCTATTCCCTATACAGTGCACTACTTTTGACCAGGGCTCGTAGGGGCTTTAGTGTACTATATAGGGAATATGGTGCCATTTGTGACACATTCCAGATCTGAGCCAAATGGCCTTATCACCCTGAGAGTAGAGATTGTTATCCTACCTGATGCTTCTGATGCTTGGAGGAAATTGGCTTTAGAATAGTTCTTACAATACCAGACCTGGGTTCAAATACTATTTGTCCTTACAATACGATAGATCACTTAGACACCTACAAACACCTACCGTTGTAGGGGGTGAGACCTGGGTTCAATTACTATTTGTCCTTACGACACGATAGATCACTTAGACAAACACCTACCGTTGTAGGGGGTGAGACCTGGGTTCAATTACTATTTGTCCTTACGACACGATAGATCACTTAGACAAACACCTACCGTTGTAGGGGGTGAGACCTGGGTTCAATTACTATTTGTCCTTACGACACGATAGATCACTTAGACAAACACCTACCGTTGTAGGGGGTGAGACCTGGGTTCAATTACTATTTGTCCTTACGACACGATAGATCACTTAGACAAACACCTACCGTTGTAGGGGGTGAGACCTGGGTTCAATTACTATTTGTCCTTACGACACGATAGATCACTTAGACAAACACCGACCGTTGTAGGGGGTGAGACCTGGGTTCAATTACTATTTGTCCTTACGACACGATAGATCACTTAGACAAACACCTACCGTTGTAGGGGGTGAGACCTGGGTTCAATTACTATTTGTCCTTACGACACGATAGATCACTTAGAAAAACACCTACCGTTGTAGGGGGTGAGACCTGGGTTCAATTACTATTTGTCCTTACGACACGATAGATCACTTAGACAAACACCGACCGTTGTAGGGGGTGAGACCTGGGTTCAATTACTATTTGTCCTTACGACACGATAGATCACTTAGACAAACACCTACCGTTGTAGGGGGTGAGACCTGGGTTCAATTACAATTTGTCCTTACGACACGATAGATCACTTAGACAAACACCTACCGTTGTAGGGGGTGAGACCTGGGTTCAATTACTATTTGTCCTTACGACACGATAGATCACTTAGACAAACACCTACCGTTGTAGGGGGTGAGACCTGGGTTCAATTACTATTTGTCCTTACGACACGATAGATCACTTAGACAAACACCTACCGTTGTAGGGGGTGAGACCTGGGTTCAATTACTATTTGTCCTTACGACACGATAGATCACTTAGACAAACACCTACCGTTGTAGAGGGTGAGACCTGGGTTCAATTACTATTTGTCCTTACGACACGATAGATCACTTAGACAAACACCTACCGTTGTAGGGGGTGAGACCTGGGTTCAATTACTATTTGTCCTTACGACACGATAGATCACTTAGACAAACACCTACCGTTGTAGGGGGTGAGACCTGGGTTCAATTACTATTTGTCCTTACGACACGATAGATCACTTAGACAAACACCTACCGTTGTAGGGGGTGAGACCTGGGTTCAATTACTATTTGTCCTTACGACACGATAGATCACTTAGACAAACACCGACCGTTGTAGGGGGTGAGACCTGGGTTCAATTACTATTTGTCCTTACGACACGATAGATCACTTAGACAAACACCTACCGTTGTAGGGGGTGAGACCTGGGTTCAATTACTATTTGTCCTTACGACACGATAGATCACTTAGACAAACACCTACCGTTGTAGAGGGTGAGACCTGGGTTCAATTACTATTTGTCCTTACGACACGATAGATCACTTAGACAAACACCTACCGTTGTAGGGGGTGAGACCTGGGTTCAATTACTATTTGTCCTTACGACACGATAGATCACTTAGACAAACACCTACCGTTGTAGGGGGTGAGACCTGGGTTCAATTACTATTTGTCCTTACGACACGATAGATCACTTAGACAAACACCTACCGTTGTAGGGGGTGAGACCTGGGTTCAATTACTATTTGTCCTTACGACACGATAGATCACTTAGACAAACACCGACCGTTGTAGGGGGTGAGACCTGGGTTCAATTACTATTTGTCCTTACGACACGATAGATCACTTAGACAAACACCTACCGTTGTAGGGGGTGAGACCTGGGTTCAATTACTATTTGTCCTTACGACACGATAGATCACTTAGACAAACACCTACCGTTGTAGGGGGTGAGACCTGGGTTCAATTACTATTTGTCCTTACGACACGATAGATCACTTAGACAAACACCTACCGTTGTAGGGGGTGAGACCTGGGTTCAATTACTATTTGTCCTTACGACACGATAGATCACTTAGACAAACACCTACCGTTGTAGGGGGTGAGACCTGGGTTCAATTACTATTTGTCCTTACGACACGATAGATCACTTAGACAAACACCTACCGTTGTAGGGGGTGAGACCTGGGTTCAATTACTATTTGTCCTTACGACACGATAGATCACTTAGACAAACACCTACCGTTGTAGGGGGTGAGACCTGGGTTCAATTACTATTTGTCCTTACGACACGATAGATCACTTAGACAAACACCTACCGTTGTAGGGGGTGAGACCTGGGTTCAATTACTATTTGTCCTTACGACACGATAGATCACTTAGACAAACACCTACCGTTGTAGGGGGTGAGACCTGGGTTCAATTACTATTTGTCCTTACGACACGATAGATCACTTAGACAAACACCTACCGTTGTAGGGGGTGAGACCTGGGTTCAATTACTATTTGTCCTTACGACACGATAGATCACTTAGACAAACACCTACCGTTGTAGGGGGTGAGACCTGGGTTCAAATACTATTTGTCCTTACAATAAGATACATCACATATTTAGCAAATGTTATTGGTCACATACACAGGCGCCACACTGCGAGGCGCCACACTGTCTGATGATGTTAATAATGAGTGTAAACTCTTTAGGCCTCGAGGAGTGTCTCCTCCACAACATCAAAGACTGTGATTTAATCACCAATACATGAAGCCAATCATCAAATTGGAGAAATGCTGGGATTTAATTCTACTCCACACGCGCACACACACACACACACACACACACGCGCACACACACACACACACACGCGCGCGCGCACACACACGCACGCGCACACACACGCACGCGCACACACACACACACACACACACACACATGCACACCGACCAGCTCGTCAGCTCATTGATTAAAATGTGTTTAACACCGTTGCAGACAGCAGACAGGCAGCTAGGAGGCTGAAGCATCAAAGCAGTTTTAAAACGCTGGACTTCTTAAATGACTGGAGCTGATTGACGTTATTATTATTTATTAATTATATAAATATTTTTATTAATGTATTCACAGTTTTATCTAGGAGTTTCAGAGATACTTTAACTTGCTTAGAACTTGCCTCAATAACTTTTGCAAAACCGCACCATCAGATCTAACTCGTGGGAATCGAACTTGATTTAATTTTGCCAATAAAGTCTCAATACATTTATAAGTAAAAAAAACTGTGTTATTCAACAAGACTTAAGCTTATTCACAGCCATTAAATAAAGGCTTTGTTTTTAAGAGGCCAATCCAGAAGCTGACTGGGATGCCAGTTTTGCCTCAGTCCATACTGGCCCGCGCCATCTCGTGTGTGTGTGTGTGTGTGTCTGTGTGGCTGTGTGAGAAATGGGCCTGAAACCCTGAAGTTGTTAACTAGGATCCTTCCCTTGCTAATTGCTACGTCTGGACAGAGAATATCCTTGTTTATCCCACAACTAGGATCTGATTGCATGCTAGGGCTGCTCTAGGGGGGCCTCTGGTCTCTAAGTGTGTCCCAAGGAAGGGAGGAAGAGGGCGGACTGGCACACCCCAATTCCTCTAGGGCTGTTCCCAGACTCTGGTCTCTCAGTGCCCTCGGAGGCAAGCAGGACACACCCCAGTCTCACAGGCTAACTGACAACACACACTATCTGTTGGTGTGTCTGTCTGGGCCCAGATATGAAACAATGTCCCTCAGTGACAGACAAAGTTAAAGTTAGTTATTATTCAAATGATTAACAACTTCCATTGTCCTCTAGGAGTTCGTAGATGAACGTATCCAGCTGATGAAAAGCCAGGTAGCTAGAAACAGACGGCATAACTTTATAGGGCGATATGACCAAAATATCAATGTTTTTGACAGTATTTGACTGTATTTTATGTTTTTTGAAACATAAAAGTTCTAAATATGTTTTGAGTGGTTCGTGACCCGAAAGGTGGCAACACATCAATGATATGGGGCTTTCTTCGTTCTGAATGTTTTATACCGTTTCAATCCAACTTCCAGACATCTTTTCCCTCCACCTGTTCATACATTTTCAGCTCTGCTGTTAGTATTTCCACACTGTGCCCCTCAGAGCTCCATAATATGGGAAAATAATCTATGCCTAGTTATTTGGTGAACTGTTGGAATCATGGAAATATAATTCATATTTTAATTCTAGAGTTGGAATATCGTGTGCAGCACCTTGAATACATTGTTGTTTGACATGACAACGGAGGAGTTATTGACAGGGTAGGAACCAAAGTGTTGGCCATGTTTCCAGGTGAACCTAATTAGATGTTACATTATGTTTTCTTACCTCCATATAGCTTGCTAACATATTCATTCTTCACCTATTCCTCTCTGATTTAGAAGATACCGTTGCACAAACAACGTGCTTATCTAGGTCTACACCAGCACTGGTACCAGGCTGTATTCGCTAGCTAGCTACGTTTGCAGCTAACTAACGATTGATTAGCATTAGCGGCTAACACTATTTATTTCTAACAACAACTTGCTAAGAAAAGACAAACTAGCAGACAGTAGGATACAAACTAATAGTGTAACCCTAGAAGGCTTGTGGAAAGCCTTGTCACCAACATCTCTGCATCCATCTGACCATGCAGAGGGAACGGCAAGAATGTTCACTTGACTCACGTGGTCGAGAAACTGCTCTCTCCTTGAGTGACAGGGGGGCGGGGCTTGGTGTGAGAGGGGGCGGGGCTTGGTGTGACAGGGGGGCAGGGCTTGGTGTGGGAAGTGGAATGCAGCAGGAAGAGAAATACGATTCAAGTAGCAAACAGAGTAAACCATAAAAATGGACACGAGTTGGAGCTGCATATCACATTTAACAAAACAAACATTGAAATACCGTTAGAGAAGGTCAAGTAGAAACCCAAACCGGTTCCTGCATCAATACTGGGATGTAGTCTAATAAGGTATACCGCCCAGCCTTATACCTTTACCTGTTCAGATGAATAGCCAGGTAGATAGAAACAGACAGTACCTTTACCTGTTCAAATGAATAGCAAGGTAGATAGAAACAGACAGTACCTTTACCTGTTCAGATGAATAGCCAGGTAGATAGAAACAGACAGTACCTTTACCTGTTCAGATGAATAGCCAGATTGATAGAAACAGACAGTACCTTTACCTGTTCAGATGAATAGCCAGGTAGATAGAAACAGACAGTACCTTTACCTGTTCAGATGAATAGCTAGGTAGATAGAAACAGGACAGTACCTTTACCTGTTCAGATGAATAGCCAGGTAGATAGAAACAGGACAGTACCTTTACCTGTTCAGATGAATAGCCAGGTAGCTAGAAACAGACAGTACCTTTACCTGTTCAGATGAATAGCCAGGTAGCTAGAAACAGGACAGTACCTTTACCTGTTCAGATGAATAGCTAGGTAGATAGAAACAGACAGTACCTTTACCTGTTCAGATGAATAGCCAGGTAGATAGAAACAGACAGTACCTTTACCTGTTCAGATGAATAGCCAGGTAGTTAGAAACAGACAGTACCTTTACCTGTTCAGATGAATAGCCACGTAGCTAGAAACAGACAGTACCTTTACCTGTTCAGATGAATAGCTAGGTAGATAGAAACAGACAGTACCTTTACCTGTTCAGATGAATAGCCAGGTAGATAGAAACAGACAGTACCTTTACCTGTTCAGATGAATAGCCAGGTAGCTAGAAAAAGACAGTACCTTTACCTGTTCAGATGAATAGCCAGGTAGATAGAAACAGACAGTACCTTTACCTGTTCAGATGAATAGCCAGGTAGATAAAAACAGATGGTACCTTTACCTGTTCAGATGAATAGCCAGGTAGCTAGAAACAGGACAGTACCTTTACCTGTTCAGATGAATAGCCAGTTAGTTAGAACCAGGACAGTACCTTTACCTGTTCAGATGAATAGCCAGGTAGCTAGAAACAGACAGTACCTTTACCTGTTCAGAGAGAGGAACGATCCAGCTGATGAATAGCCAGGTAGCTAGAAACAGACAGTACCTTTACCTGTTCAGATGAATAGCCAGTAGATAGAAACAGACAGTACCTTTACCTGTTCAGATGAATAGCCAGGTAGCTAGAAACAGACAGTACCTTTACCTGTTCAGAGAGAGGAACGATCCAGCTGATGAATAGCCAGGTAGCTAGAAACAGACAGTACCTTTACCTGTTCAGATGAATAGCCAGGTAGCTAGAAACAGGACAGTACCTTTACCTGTACCTTTACCTGTTCAGAGAGAGGAGCGATCCAGCTAATGAATAGCCAGGTAGCTAGAAACAGGACAGTACCTTTACCTGTTCAGCGAGAGGAGCGATCCAGCTAATGAATAGCCAGGTAGCTAGAAACAGGACAGTACCTTTACCTGTTCAGAGAGAGGAGCGATCCAGCTAATTAATAGCCAGGTAGCTAGAAACAGACAGTACCTTTACCTGTTCAGATGAATAGCCAGGTAGCTAGAAACAGACAGTACCTTTACCTGTTCAGATGAATAGCCAGGTAGATAGAAACAGGACAGTACCTTTACCTGTTCAGATGAATAGCCAGGTAGATAGAAACAGACAGTACCTTTACCTGTTCAGATGAATAGCCAGGTAGATAGAAACAGACAGTACCTTTACCTGTTCAGATGAATAGCCAGGTAGATAGAAACAGACAGTACCTTTACCTGTTCAGATGAATAGCCAGGTAGATAGAAACAGACAGTACCTTTACCTGTTCAGATGAATAGCCAGGTAGATAGAAACAGACAGTACCTTTACCTGTTCAGATGAATAGCCAGGTAGATAAAAACAGATGGTACCTTTACCTGTTCAGATGAATAGCCAGGTAGCTAGAAACAGGACAGTACCTTTACCTGTTCAGATGAATAGCCAGTTAGTTAGAACCAGGACAGTACCTTTACCTGTTCAGATGAATAGCCAGGTAGCTAGAAACAGACAGTACCTTTACCTGTTCAGAGAGAGGAACGATCCAGCTGATGAATAGCCAGGTAGCTAGAAACAGACAGTACCTTTACCTGTTCAGATGAATAGCCAGTAGATAGAAACAGACAGTACCTTTACCTGTTCAGATGAATAGCCAGGTAGCTAGAAACAGACAGTACCTTTACCTGTTCAGAGAGAGGAACGATCCAGCTGATGAATAGCCAGGTAGCTAGAAACAGACAGTACCTTTACCTGTTCAGATGAATAGCCAGGTAGCTAGAAACAGGACAGTACCTTTACCTGTACCTTTACCTGTTCAGAGAGAGGAGCGATCCAGCTAATGAATAGCCAGGTAGCTAGAAACAGGACAGTACCTTTACCTGTTCAGCGAGAGGAGCGATCCAGCTAATGAATAGCCAGGTAGCTAGAAACAGGACAGTACCTTTACCTGTTCAGAGAGAGGAGCGATCCAGCTAATTAATAGCCAGGTAGCTAGAAACAGACAGTACCTTTACCTGTTCAGATGAATAGCCAGGTAGCTAGAAACAGACAGTACCTTTACCTGTTCAGATGAATAGCCAGGTAGATAGAAACAGGACAGTACCTTTACCTGTTCAGATGAATAGCCAGGTAGATAGAAACAGACAGTACCTTTACCTGTTCAGATGAATAGCCAGGTAGATAGAAACAGACAGTACCTTTACCTGTTCAGATGAATAGCCAGGTAGATAGAAACAGACAGTACCTTTACCTGTTCAGATGAATAGCCAGGTAGATAGAAACAGACAGTACCTTTACCTGTTCAGATGAATAGCCAGGTAGATAGAAACAGACAGTACCTTTACCTGTTCAGATGAATAGCCAGGTAGATAAAAACAGATGGTACCTTTACCTGTTCAGATGAATAGCCAGGTAGCTAGAAACAGGACAGTACCTTTACCTGTTCAGATGAATAGCCAGGTAGATAGAAACAGACAGTACCTTTACCTGTTCAGATGAATAGCCAGGTAGATAGAAACAGGACAGTACCTTTACCTGTTCAGATGAATAGCCAGGTAGTTAGAACCAGGACAGTACCTTTACCTGTTCAGATGAATAGCCAGGTAGATAGAAACAGGACAGTACCTTTACCTGTTCAGATGAATAGCCAGGTAGCTAGAAACAGGACAGTACCTTTACCTGTTCAGATGAATAGCCAGGTAGATAGAAACAGACAGTACCTTTACCTGTTCAGATGAATAGCCAGGTAGCTAGAAACAGACAGTACCTTTACCTGTTCAGATGAATAGCCAGGTAGCTAGAAACAGACAGTACCTTTACCTGTTCAGATGAATAGCCAGGTAGCTAGAAACAGACAGTACCTTTACCTGTTCAGAGAGAGGAACGATCCAGCTGATGAATAGCCAGGTAGCTAGAAACAGACAGTACCTTTACCTGTTCAGATGAATAGCCAGGTAGCTAGAAACAGGACAGTACCTTTACCTGTACCTTTACCTGTTCAGAGAGAGGAGCGATCCAGCTAATGAATAGCCAGGTAGCTAGAAACAGGACAGTACCTTTACCTGTTCAGCGAGAGGAGCGATCCAGCTAATGAATAGCCAGGTAGCTAGAAACAGGACAGTACCTTTACCTGTTCAGAGAGAGGAGCGATCCAGCTAATGAATAGCCAGGTAGCTAGAAACAGACAGTACCTTTACCTGTTCAGATGAATAGCCAGGTAGCTAGAAACAGACAGTACATTTACCTGTTCAGATGAATAGCCAGGTAGATAGAAACAGGACAGTACCTTTACCTGTTCAGATGAATAGCCAGGTAGCTAGAAACAGACAGTACCTTTACCTGTTCAGATGAATAGCCAGGTAGATAGAAACAGGACAGTACCTTTACCTGTTCAGATGAATAGCCAGGTAGATAGAAACAGGACAGTACCTTTACCTGTTCAGATGAATAGCCAGGTAGCTAGAAACAGACAGTACCTTTACCTGTTCAGATGAATAGCCAGGTAGATAGAAACAGACAGTACCTTTACCTGTTCAGATGAATAGCCAGGTAGATAGAAACAGATAGTACCTTTACCTGTTCAGATGAATAGCCAGGTAGTTAGAAACAGACAGTACCTTTACCTGTTCAGATGAATAGCCAGGTAGCTAGAAACAGACAGTACCTTTACCTGTTCAGAGAGAGGAACGATCCAGCTGATGAATAGCCAGGTAGCTAGAAACAGACAGTACCTTTACCTGTTCAGATGAATAGCCAGGTAGCTAGAAACAGACAGTACCTTTACCTGTTCAGAGAGAGGAACGATCCAGCTGATGAATAGCCAGGTAGCTAGAAACAGACAGTACCTTTACCTGTTCAGATGAATAGCCAGGTAGCTAGAAACAGGACAGTACCTTTACCTGTACCTTTACCTGTTCAGAGAGAGGAGCGATCCAGCTAATGAATAGCCAGGTAGCTAGAAACAGGACAGTACCTTTACCTGTTCAGCGAGAGGAGCGATCCAGCTAATGAATAGCCAGGTAGCTAGAAACAGACAGTACCTTTACCTGTTCAGATGAATAGCCAGGTAGCTAGAAACAGACAGTACCTTTACCTGTTCAGATGAATAGCCAGGTAGATAGAAATAGGACAGTACCTTTACCTGTTCAGATGAATAGCCAGGTAGCTAGAAACAGACAGTACCTTTACCTGTTCAGATGAATAGCCAGGTAGTTAGAAACAGACAGTACCTTTACCTGTTCAGATGAATAGCCAGGTAGCTAGAAACAGACAGTACCTTTACCTGTTCAGATGAATAGCCAGGTAGTTAGAAACAGACAGTACCTTTACCTGTTCAGATGAATAGCCAGGTAGCTAGAAACAGACAGTACCTTTACCTGTTCAGATGAATAGCCAGGTAGATAGAAACATGACAGTACCTTTACCTGTTCAGATGAATAGCCAGGTAGCTAGAAACAGACAGTACCTTTACCTGTTCAGATGAATAGCCAGGTAGATAGAAACAGGACGGTACCTTTACCTGTTCAGATGAATAGCCAGGTAGCTAGAAACAGACAGTACCTTTACCTGTTCAGATGAATAGCCAGGTAGATAGAAACAGACAGTACCTTTACCTGTTCAGATGAATAGCCAGGTAGATAGAAACAGATAGTACCTTTACCTGTTCAGATGAATAGCCAGGTAGATAGAAACAGATAGTACCTTTACCTGTTCAGATGAATAGCCAGGTAGATAGAAACAGACAGTACCTTTACCTGTTCAGATGAATAGCCAGGTAGATAGAAACAGACAGTACCTTTACCTGTTCAGATGAATAGCCAGGTAGATAGAAACAGACGGTACCTTTACCTGTTCAGATGAATAGCCAGGTAGCTAGAAACAGGACAGTACCTTTACCTGTTCAGATGAATAGCCAGGTAGATAGAAACAGGACAGTACCTTTACCTGTTCAGATGAATAGCCAGGTAGTTAGAAACAGGACAGTACCTTTACCTGTTCAGATGAATAGCCAGGTAGATAGAAACAGGACAGTACCTTTACCTGTTCAGATGAATAGCCAGGTAGCTAGAAACAGGACAGTACCTTTACCTGTTCAGATGAATAGCTAGGTAGATAGAAACAGACAGTACCTTTACCTGTTCAGATGAATAGCCAGGTAGTTAGAAACAGACAGTACCTTTACCTGTTCAGATGAATAGCCAGGTAGCTAGAAACAGACAGTACCTTTACCTGTTCAGAGAGAGGAACGATCCAGCTGATGAATTGCCAGGTAGCTAGAAACAGACAGTACCTTTACCTGTTCAGATGAATAGCCAGGTAGCTAGAAACAGACAGTACCTTTACCTGTTCAGAGAGAGGAACGATCCAGCTGATGAATAGCCAGGTAGCTAGAAACAGACAGTACCTTTACCTGTTCAGATGAATAGCCAGGTAGCTAGAAACAGGACAGTACCTTTACCTGTACCTTTACCTGTTCAGAGAGAGGAGCGATCCAGCTAATGAATAGCCAGGTAGCTAGAAACAGGACAGTACCTTTACCTGTTCAGCGAGAGGAGCGATCCAGCTAATGAATAGCCAGGTAGCTAGAAACAGGACAGTACCTTTACCTGTTCAGAGAGAGGAGCGATCCAGCTAATGAATAGCCAGGTAGCTAGAAACAGACAGTACCTTTACCTGTTCAGATGAATAGCCAGGTAGATAGAAACAGACAGTACCTTTACCTGTTCAGATGAATAGCCAGGTAGATAGAAACAGACAGTACCTTTACCTGTTCAGATGAATAGCCAGGTAGATAGAAACAGGACAGTACCTTTACCTGTTCAGATGAATAGCCAGGTAGATAGAAACAGGACGGTACCTTTACCTGTTCAGATGAATAGCCAGGTAGCTAGAAACAGACAGTACCTTTACCTGTTCAGATGAATAGCCAGGTAGATAGAAACAGACAGTACCTTTACCTGTTCAGATGAATAGCCAGGTAGATAGAAACAGATAGTACCTTTACCTGTTCAGATGAATAGCCAGGTAGATAGAAACAGACAGTACCTTTACCTGTTCAGATGAATAGCCAGGTAGATAGAAACAGACAGTACCTTTACCTGTTCAGATGAATAGCCAGGTAGATAGAAACAGACGGTACCTTTACCTGTTCAGATGAATAGCCAGGTAGCTAGAAACAGGACAGTACCTTTACCTGTTCAGATGAATAGCCAGGTAGATAGAAACAGGACAGTACCTTTACCTGTTCAGATGAATAGCCAGGTAGTTAGAAACAGGACAGTACCTTTACCTGTTCAGATGAATAGCCAGGTAGATAGAAACAGGACAGTACCTTTACCTGTTCAGATGAATAGCCAGGTAGCTAGAAACAGGACAGTACCTTTACCTGTTCAGATGAATAGCTAGGTAGATAGAAACAGACATTACCTTTACCTGTTCAGATGAATAGCCAGGTAGTTAGAAACAGACAGTACCTTTACCTGTTCAGATGAATAGCCAGGTAGCTAGAAACAGACAGTACCTTTACCTGTTCAGAGAGAGGAACGATCCAGCTGATGAATTGCCAGGTAGCTAGAAACAGACAGTACCTTTACCTGTTCAGATGAATAGCCAGGTAGCTAGAAACAGACAGTACCTTTACCTGTTCAGAGAGAGGAACGATCCAGCTGATGAATAGCCAGGTAGCTAGAAACAGACAGTACCTTTACCTGTTCAGATGAATAGCCAGGTAGCTAGAAACAGGACAGTACCTTTACCTGTACCTTTACCTGTTCAGAGAGAGGAGCGATCCAGCTAATGAATAGCCAGGTAGCTAGAAACAGGACAGTACCTTTACCTGTTCAGCGAGAGGAGCGATCCAGCTAATGAATAGCCAGGTAGCTAGAAACAGGACAGTACCTTTACCTGTTCAGAGAGAGGAGCGATCCAGCTAATGAATAGCCAGGTAGCTAGAAACAGACAGTACCTTTACCTGTTCAGATGAATAGCCAGGTAGCTAGAAACAGACAGTACCTTTACCTGTTCAGATGAATAGCCAGGTAGATAGAAATAGGACAGTACCTTTACCTGTTCAGATGAATAGCCAGGTAGCTAGAAACAGACAGTACCTTTACCTGTTCAGATGAATAGCCAGGTAGTTAGAAACAGACAGTACCTTTACCTGTTCAGATGAATAGCCAGGTAGCTAGAAACAGACAGTACCTTTACCTGTTCAGATGAATAGCCAGGTAGATAGAAACAGGACAGTACCTTTACCTGTTCAGATGAATAGCCAGGTAGATAGAAACAGGACAGTACCTTTACCTGTTCAGATGAATAGCCAGGTAGCTAGAAACAGACAGTACCTTTGCCTGTTCAGATGAATAGCCAGGTAGATAGAAACAGACAGTACCTTTACCTGTTCAGATGAATAGCCAGGTAGATAGAAACAGACGGTACCTTTACCTGTTCAGATGAATAGCCAGGTAGCTAGAAACAGGACAGTACCTTTACCTGTTCAGATGAATAGCCAGGTAGATAGAAACAGGACAGTACCTTTACCTGTTCAGATGAATAGCCAGGTAGATAGAAACAGGACAGTACCTTTACCTGTTCAGATGAATAGCCAGGTAGATAGAAACAGACAGTACCTTTACCTGTTCAGATGAATAGCCAGGTAGATAGAAACAGGACAGTACCTTTACCTGTTCAGATGAATAGCCAGGTAGTTAGAAACAGGACAGTACCTTTACCTGTTCAGATGAATAGCCAGGTAGATAGAAACAGGACAGTACCTTTACCTGTTCAGAGAGAGGAGCGATCCAGCTAATGAATAGCCAGGTAGATAGAAACAGACAGTACCTTTACCTGTTCAGATGAATAGCCAGGTAGCTAGAAACAGACAGTACCTTTACCTATTCAGATGAATAGCCAGGTAAATAGAAACAGACAGTACCTTTACCTGTTCAGATGAATAGCCAGGTAGATAGAAACAGACAGTACCTTTACCTGTTCAGATGAATAGCCAGGTAGATAGAAACAGACGGTACCTTTACCTGTTCAGATGAATAGCCAGGTAGATAGAAACAGACAGTACCTTTACCTGTTCAGATGAATAGCCAGGTAGATAGAAACAGACAGTACCTTTACCTGTTCAGATGAATAGCCAGGTAGATAGAAACAGATAGTACCTTTACCTGTTCAGATGAATAGCCAGGTAGATAGAAACAGACAGTACCTTTACCTGTTCAGATGAATAGCCAGGTAGATAGAAACAGACAGTACCTTTACCTGTTCAGATGAATAGCCAGGTAGATAGAAACAGACGGTACCTTTACCTGTTCAGATGAATAGCCAGGTAGCTAGAAACAGGACAGTACCTTTACCTGTTCAGATGAATAGCCAGGTAGATAGAAACAGGACAGTACCTTTACCTGTTCAGATGAATAGCCAGGTAGTTAGAAACAGGACAGTACCTTTACCTGTTCAGATGAATAGCCAGGTAGATAGAAACAGGACAGTACCTTTACCTGTTCAGATGAATAGCCAGGTAGCTAGAAACAGGACAGTACCTTTACCTGTTCAGATGAATAGCTAGGTAGATAGAAACAGACAGTACCTTTACCTGTTCAGATGAATAGCCAGGTAGTTAGAAACAGACAGTACCTTTACCTGTTCAGATGAATAGCCAGGTAGCTAGAAACAGACAGTACCTTTACCTGTTCAGAGAGAGGAACGATCCAGCTGATGAATTGCCAGGTAGCTAGAAACAGACAGTACCTTTACCTGTTCAGATGAATAGCCAGGTAGCTAGAAACAGACAGTACCTTTACCTGTTCAGAGAGAGGAACGATCCAGCTGATGAATAGCCAGGTAGCTAGAAACAGACAGTACCTTTACCTGTTCAGATGAATAGCCAGGTAGCTAGAAACAGGACAGTACCTTTACCTGTACCTTTACCTGTTCAGAGAGAGGAGCGATCCAGCTAATGAATAGCCAGGTAGCTAGAAACAGGACAGTACCTTTACCTGTTCAGCGAGAGGAGCGATCCAGCTAATGAATAGCCAGGTAGCTAGAAACAGGACAGTACCTTTACCTGTTCAGAGAGAGGAGCGATCCAGCTAATGAATAGCCAGGTAGCTAGAAACAGACAGTACCTTTACCTGTTCAGATGAATAGCCAGGTAGCTAGAAACAGACAGTACCTTTACCTGTTCAGATGAATAGCCAGGTAGCTAGAAACAGACAGTACCTTTACCTGTTCAGATGAATAGCCAGGTAGATAGAAATAGGACAGTACCTTTACCTGTTCAGATGAATAGCCAGGTAGCTAGAAACAGACAGTACCTTTACCTGTTCAGATGAATAGCCAGGTAGTTAGAAACAGACAGTACCTTTACCTGTTCAGATGAATAGCCAGGTAGCTAGAAACAGACAGTACCTTTACCTGTTCAGATGAATAGCCAGGTAGATAGAAACAGGACAGTACCTTTACCTGTTCAGATGAATAGCCAGGTAGATAGAAACAGGACAGTACCTTTACCTGTTCAGATGAATAGCCAGGTAGCTAGAAACAGACAGTACCTTTGCCTGTTCAGATGAATAGCCAGGTAGATAGAAACAGACAGTACCTTTACCTGTTCAGATGAATAGCCAGGTAGATAGAAACAGACGGTACCTTTACCTGTTCAGATGAATAGCCAGGTAGCTAGAAACAGGACAGTACCTTTACCTGTTCAGATGAATAGCCAGGTAGATAGAAACAGGACAGTACCTTTACCTGTTCAGATGAATAGCCAGGTAGATAGAAACAGGACAGTACCTTTACCTGTTCAGATGAATAGCCAGGTAGATAGAAACAGACAGTACCTTTACCTGTTCAGATGAATAGCCAGGTAGATAGAAACAGGACAGTACCTTTACCTGTTCAGATGAATAGCCAGGTAGTTAGAAACAGGACAGTACCTTTACCTGTTCAGATGAATAGCCAGGTAGATAGAAACAGGACAGTACCTTTACCTGTTCAGAGAGAGGAGCGATCCAGCTAATGAATAGCCAGGTAGATAGAAACAGACAGTACCTTTACCTGTTCAGATGAATAGCCAGGTAGCTAGAAACAGACAGTACCTTTACCTATTCAGATGAATAGCCAGGTAAATAGAAACAGACAGTACCTTTACCTGTTCAGATGAATAGCCAGGTAGATAGAAACAGACAGTACCTTTACCTGTTCAGATGAATAGCCAGGTAGATAGAAACAGACGGTACCTTTACCTGTTCAGATGAATAGCCAGGTAGATAGAAACAGACAGTACCTTTACCTGTTCAGATGAATAGCCAGGTAGATAGAAACAGACAGTACCTTTACCTGTTCAGATGAATAGCCAGGTAGCTAGAAACAGACAGTACCTTTACCTGTTCAGATGAATAGCCAGGTAGCTAGAAACAGACAGTACCTTTACCTGTTCAGATGAATAGCCAGGTAGCTAGAAACAGACAGTACCTTTACCTGTTCAGATGAATAGCCAGGTAGATAGAAACAGACAGTACCTTTACCTGTTCAGATGAATAGCCAGGTAGCTAGAAACAGACAGTACCTTTACCTGTTCAGATGAATAGCCAGGTAGATAGAAACAGACGGTACCTTTACCTGTTCAGATGAATAGCCAGGTAAATAGAAACAGACAGTACCTTTACCTGTTCAGATGAATAGCCAGGTAGATAGAAACAGATAGTACCTTTACCTGTTCAGATGAATAGCCAGGTAGATAGAAACAGACAGTACCTTTACCTGTTCAGATGAATAGCCAGGTAGATAGAAACAGGACAGTACCTTTACCTGTTCAGATGAATAGCCAGGTAGATAGAAACAGGACAGTACCTTTACCTGTTCAGATGAATAGCCAGGTAGATAGAAACAGACGGTACCTTTACCTGTTCAGATGAATAGCCAGGTAGCTAGAAACAGGACAGTACCTTTACCTGTTCAGATGAATAGCCAGGTAGATAGAAACAGGACAGTACCTTTACCTGTTCAGATGAATAGCCAGGTAGATAGAAACAGGACAGTACCTTTACCTGTTCAGATGAATAGCCAGGTAGCTAGAAACAGACAGTACCTTTACCTGTTCAGATGAATAGCCAGGTAGATAGAAACAGACAGTACCTTTACCTGTTCAGATGAATAGCCAGGTAGATAGAAACAGACAGTACCTTTACCTGTTCAGATGAATAGCCAGGTAGATAGAAACAGACAGTACCTTTACCTGTTCAGATGAATAGCCAGGTAGATAGAAACAGACAGTACCTTTACCTGTTCAGATGAATAGCCAGGTAGATAGAAACAGACAGTACCTTTACCTGTTCAGATGAATAGCCAGGTAGCTAGAAACAGACAGTACCTTTACCTGTTCAGATGAATAGCCAGGTAGATAGAAACAGGACAGTACCTTTACCTGTTCAGATGAATAGCCAGGTAGATAGAAACAGGACAGTACCTTTACCTGTTCAGATGAATAGCCAGGTAGATAGAAACAGACGGTACCTTTACCTGTTCAGATGAATAGCCAGGTAGCTAGAAACAGGACAGTACCTTTACCTGTTCAGATGAATAGCCAGGTAGATAGAAACAGACAGTACCTTTACCTGTTCAGATGAATAGCCAGGTAGATAGAAACAGACAGTACCTTTACCTGTTCAGATGAATAGCTAGGTAGATAGAAACAGGACAGTACCTTTACCTGTTCAGATGAATAGCCAGGTAGCTAGAAACAGGACAGTACCTTTACCTGTTCAGATGAATAGCCAGGTAGATAGAAACAGATAGTACCTTTACCTGTTCAGATGAATAGCCAGGTAGTTAGAAACAGGAATGTACCTTTACCTGTTCAGATGAATAGCCAGGTAGCTAGAAACAGACAGTACCTTTACCTGTTCAGATGAATAGCCAGGTAGATAGAAACAGACAGTACCTTTACCTGTTCAGATGAATAGCCAGGTAGATAGAAACAGACAGTACCTTTACCTGTTCAGATGAATAGCCAGGTAGCTAGAAACAGACAGTACCTTTACATGTTCAGATGAATAGCCAGGTAGATAGAAACAGACAGTACCTTTACCTGTTCAGATGAATAGCCAGGTAGATAGAAACAGGACAGTACCTTTACCTGTTCAGATGAATAGCCAGGTAGCTAGAAACAGACAGTACCTTTACCTGTTCAGATGAATAGCCAGGTAGATAGAAACAGACAGTACCTTTACCTGTTCAGATGAATAGCCAGGTAGATAGAAACAGACAGTACCTTTACCTGTTCAGATGAATAGCCAGGTAGATAGAAACAGGACAGTACCATTACCTGTTCAGATGAATAGCCAGGTAGATAGAAACAGGACAGTACCTTTACCTGTTCAGATGAATAGCCAGATAGATAGAAACAGACAGTACCTTTACCTGTTCAGATGAATAGCCAGGTAGATAGAAACAGGACAGTACCTTTACCTGTTCAGATGAATAGCCAGGTAGATAGAAACAGACAGTACCTTTACCTGTTCAGATGAATAGCCAGGTAGATAGAAACAGATAGTACCTTTACCTGTTCAGATGAATAGCCAGTTAGTTAGAACCAGGACAGTACCTTTACCTGTTCAGATGAATAGCCAGGTAGATAGAAACAGACAGTACCTTTACCTGTTCAGATGAATAGCCAGGTAGATAGAAACAGACAGTACCTTTACCTGTTCAGATGAATAGCCAGGTAGATAGAAACAGACAGTACCTTTACCTGTTCAGATGAATAGCCAGGTAGATAGAAACAGACAGTACCTTTACCTGTTCAGATGAATAGCCAGGTAGATAGAAACAGACAGTACCTTTACCTGTTCAGATGAATAGCCAGGTAGATAGAAACAGACAGTACCTTTACCTGTTCAGATGAATAGCCAGGTAACTAGAAACAGACAGTACCTTTACCTGTTCAGATGAATAGCCAGGTAGATAGAAACAGGACAGTACCTTTACCTGTTCAGATGAATAGCCAGGTAACTAGAAACAGACAGTACCTTTACCTGTTCAGATGAATAGCCAGGTAGATAGAAACAGGACAGTACCTTTACCTGTTCAGATGAATAGCCAGGTAGATAGAAACAGGACAGTACCTTTACCTGTTCAGATGAATAGCCAGGTAGTTAGAAACAGGACAGTACCTTTACCTGTTCAGATGAATAGCCAGGTAGATAGAAACAGGACAGTACCTTTACCTGTTCAGATGAATAGCCAGGTAGCTAGAAACAGGACAGTACCTTTACCTGTTCAGATGAATAGCCAGGTAGATAGAAACAGACAGTACCTTTACCTGTTCAGATGAATAGCCAGGTAGCTAGAAACAGACAGTACCTTTACCTATTCAGATGAATAGCCAGGTAGATAGAAACAGACAGTACCTTTACCTGTTCAGATGAATAGCCAGGTAGCTAGAAACAGACAGTACCTTTACCTATTCAGATGAATAGCCAGGTAGATAGAAACAGACAGTACCTTTACCTGTTCAGATGAATAGCCAGGTAGATAGAAACAGGACAGTACCTTTACCTGTTCAGATGAATAGCCAGGTAGATAGAAACAGACAGTACCTGTACCTGTTCAGAGAGAGGAGCGATCCATCCAGTGGTCTTTGTGGGCGACTCAGCTAGTCATACGATCTCTGTGCTGTAGGGCCTCCAGATGCCTTTACAACAGGAGCTATTCTTAGTACTGAGAGACCCAGCTGTTTCCTTCTCCCTCCCTGCTCCCCTGAGACTCATTCTGTTCTGAGGAAATAATGGTCCATTGAGGAGGAGGGGAGGAAGAGGAGGGGGGATGGAGGGAAGAGTGGACCTCCACCTGACAGATTTTAATCGTTATTTTTTGTATTATGTTAAACACAATAGCAACTGTTACTCCAGACCAGCTCAACAGCTTATTGGCTCTGTTTTAATTCCAAATAAAATCGGATTCTCTATATATATTGCACTACTTTTCACCAGGGCCCATAATGATTAGTGACTATTGAGGGAATATGGTGCCATTTGTGAATTCAACTCAGTCTAGTAACTCAGTGCACACATTGTACAACGGTGCTTGGGGGTTGGGGGGGGTTCACAGTAATAAAAGACGAGTTAATGAAAGCCCGTGTCTCTGTTTAGTCCTGACTCACAACATCTTAAAATGGTGTCAGACATGAACAAACCTGAACAGTGTCTGATTCCACAAAAAAATGGTTTTTATTTTGCCAAAAAATAACCATGTAAAGTTTAAAAGTAGACAGGTAATGTCAGATCAGTGGTCTTAAAGTATTTAAGTGAAAAATACTTTTTATTATCTGTACTTGAGGATTTATATTTTTGACACTTTTTTTTTCCTGAAGAAAATATTGTTTTCCCTGACAGCCAAAAGTACTCATTACATTTTGAATGCTTAGCAGGACAGAACATGGTCCAATTCACGCACTTATCAAGAGAACATTCCTACTGCCTCTGATCTGGCAGACTGACTAAACACAAATGCTTTGTTCGTAAATGATGTCTGAGGGTGGGAGTGTGACCCTGGCTATCCGTCAATACAGTAAGTAAGAACATCGTGCCGTCTGATTTAATATAAGGAGTTTTAATTGATTCCTACTTTTACATGTACTACTTACACTACCGTGTTACACTACCGTTCAAAAGTTTGAGGTTTTTGAAACAAAAGCACATGTTTTGTCCATTAAAATAACATCAAATTGATTAGAAATACAGTGTAGACGTTGTTAATGTTGTAAATTACTATAATATATAGGAATATCTACATAGGCGTACAGAGGCCCTTTATCAGCAACCATCACTCCTGTGTTCCAATGACATGTTGTGTCAGCTAATCCAAGTTTATCATTTTAAAAAGGCTAATTGATCATTAGAAAACCCTTTTGCAATCATGTTAGCACAGCTGAAAACTGTTGTTCTGATTTTAAAGAAGCAATAAAACTGGCCTTCTTTAGACTAGTTGAGTATCTGGAGCATCGGCATGTGTGGGTTAGATTACAGGTGTACAGTGCATGTGTTGATGTGCACTACAGTGTTTGGGGGGGGGGGGGGGGGGGTAATGTAATAAAGCACGGGTTAACTAAAGCCACAGTTGCCTGTGTCTCTGTTCAGTCTTAAACTCATAACATCTTAACTTAGACGGCGGTTGTATGGATATGGATAAGGGGAATATGGATTCCTTTTTTTTGTAGCACTTAGTTGAACCGTTTTGATTTTCCAAGCATGTGTTATCAATGGGTAGGCCTACTTTTTGTTGATTACTTCAAATACATGCTCCTCTTGTTTTTGACTAACCTCAGAGAGAGAATGACAGATGATTGACAGTTGATTTGTGTATCTGTGGTACGTTATTCCCTATATAAAATAGCTGCACTACAGTAGGGAATACTGGTGCATATGTGCTGTTGACCAAATCAACATGTAATTGTATTTGTCATGTAAACAGTATACCGCAGCTATGAAAAGGTAGTATGTCTAGTAATAGAATATGTAGTATGTCTAGTAATAGAAGAGGTGGTATGTCTAGTGAAAGAAGAGGTGATATGTCTAGTAAAAGAAGAGGTGATATGTCTAGTAATAGAAGAGGTGGTATGTCTGGTATTAGAAGAGGTGGTATGTCTAGTAATAGAAGAGGTGGTATGTCTGGTATTAGAAGAGGTGGTATGTCTAGTAATAGAAGAGGTGGTATGTCTAGTAATAGAAGAGGTGGTATGTCTAGTAATAGAAGAGGTGGTATGTCTAGTAATAGAAGAGGTGGTATGTCTAGTAATAGAAGAGGTGGTATGTCTAGTAATAGAAGAGGTGGTATGTCTAGTAATAGAAGAGGTGGTATGTCTAGTAATAGAAGAGGTGGTATGTCTAGTAATAGAAGAGGTGGTATGTTTAGTAATAGAAGAGGTGGTATGTCTAGTAATAGAAGAGGTGGTATGTCTAGTAATAGAAGAGGTGGTATGTCTAGTACTGATATGTACACAATACAATGTAGATCATGAACATTAGGATATATAACCATTATCTGTACTGTGTATCCTGTCAAGTATGAGACAGACATACTTCCCAAATTGCACCCCAATTCCCTACATAGTGCCCTAGGTTTGACCAGAGCCCTATAGGCCTAGGATGCTATTTGGGATGCAAGGCAGTGATTCTCGCAGGGTTCAGAATCTGAATGGAAGGGAAATAATGAGCTCTTGTAGTCGTTAAATGATATCCTCTCCACTCCACAAGCCATCACTCTAGTTCATAATGAATCTAGCCCCAGCCTTATAGGATTTGGTGATTGAGACAGTGGCCCCGTGAACTAAATGAGTTGAGCGTATGGAACACTATGTACCTGGTGTGAAACATTCCATCAGGTGGAGCCTATGTTAGTGTTAGCCTCCTTTACAACCAGCCGGATCGTTGGGAGCATACATTAAATGATTTGCTACACAGACACCGGTCATCCGTCTGGGAATTTCGAGGGATAAGGTTATATATATACCCCTGTGAAACAATTAATCTTTATATTTTTTTAGATATGAACTGAGTAACGAAGGTAAATGTAGTACTGGGGATGTTCTAATGATCTTTTTGAAATGACTGGTCAGAGTTGAGTTGTAATTATATATGTATCTTACAACGGCTGTGCTAATTTGATATTGATATACTTGGAACACTTTCACGTCTACTGTACTGCAATTGGTCTACTGTAGACCAGGTAGTCCCTGATTGGTCTACTGTAGACCAGGTAGTCTCTGATTGGTCTACTGTAGACCAGGTAGTCTCTGATTGGTCTACTGTAGACCAGGTAGTCCCTGATTGGTCTACTGTACACCAGGTAGTCCCTGATTGGTCTACTGTAGACCAGGTAGTCCCTGATTGGTCTACTGTACACCAGGTAGTCCCTGATTGGTCTACTGTAGACCAGGTAGTCCCTGATTGGTCTACTGTACACCTGATAGTCCCTGATTGGTCTACTGTAGACCAGGTAGTCCCTGATTGGTCTACTGTACACCAGGTAGTCCCTGATTGGTCTACTGTACACCAGGTAGTCCCTGATTGGTCTACTGTACACCAGGCCGTCCCTGATTGGTCTAATGTACACCAGGTAGTCCCTGATTGGTCTACTGTAGACCAGGTAGTCCCTGATTGGTCTACTGTACACCTGGTAGTCCCTGATTGGTTTGTAACCTGACTGTTACAGCCTGTTATAAACTAACACATGAAGACTCTGTTACAGCCTGTTATAAACACATGAAGACTCTGTTACTGCCTGTTATAAACTAACACATGAAGACTCTGTTACAGCCTGTTATAAACTAACACATGAAGACTCTGTTACAGCCTGTTATAAACTAACACATGAAGACTCTGTTGCTGCCTGTTATAAACACATGAAGACTCTTTTACTGCCTGTTATAAACACATGAAGACTCTGTTACTGCCTGTTATAAACTAACACATGCAGACTCTGTTGCTGCCTGTTATAAACTAACACATGAAGACTCTGTTACAGCCTGTTATAAACTAACACATGAAGACTCTGTTACTGCCTGTTATAAACTAACACATGAAGACTCTGTTACTGCCTGTTATACTCTGTTACAGCCTGTTATAAACTAACACATGAAGACTCTATTACAGCCTGTTATAAACTAACACATGAAGACTCTGTTACAGCCTGTTATAAACACATGAAGACTCTGTTACTGCCTGTTATAAACTAACACATGAAGACTCTGTTACAGCCTGTTATAAACACATGAAGACTCTGTTACAGCCTGTTATAAACACATGAAGACTCTGTTACTGCCTGTTATAAACTAACACATGAAGACTCTGTTACAGCCTGTTATAAACACATGAAGACTCTCTTACAGCCTGTTATAAACTAACACATGAAGACTCTGTTACAGCCTGTTATACTCTGTTACAGCCTGTTATAAACTAACACATGAAGACTCTGTTACAGCCTGTTATAAACTAACACATGAAGACTCTGTTACTGCCTGTTATAAACTAACACATGAAGACTCTGTTACTGCCTGTTATAAACTAACACATGAAGACTCTGTTACAGCCTGTTATAAACTAACACATGAAGACTCTGTTACAGCCTGTTATAAACTAACACATGAAGACTCTGTTACAGCCTGTTATAAACACATGAAGACTCTGTTGCTGCCTGTTATACTCTGTTACAGCCTGTTATAAACTAACACATGAAGACTCTGTTACAGCCTGTTATAAACACATGAAGACTCTGTTACAGCCTGTTATAAACTAACACATGAAGACTCTGTTACTGCCTGTTATAAACTAACACATGAAGACTCTGTTACTGCCTGTTATAAACTAACACATGAAGACTCTGTTACAGCCTGTTATAAACTAACACATGAAGACTCTGTTACAGCCTGTTATAAACTAACACATGAAGACTCTGTTACAGCCTGTTATAAACTAACACATGGAATTGCTTAGTGGCTTGTGATGTCAGCTAAGGCATTTAATTTGGTGATTTATCACCAGTTTACCACAAAGCTCTCCACTCTGACACTGCGACACGCCACTTTGAAAAATCACTCACTGCTGTAGAATTCACAGGGGAGAGAAGAAACGTACCTGGCTGTCTGGCTGTCTAGTGCTCAAATGACCAAAGTTTAGGCAATTCCCAGCTTCCTGAAGTGAGCTGAAAGGTCTCAAGTATTTACTAGATTGAAGCTCCTCACATGTTAGGTGAAGATAAGGTCTACATTTCAAATGGCACCACATGCCTTATGTAGTGTCTATGAACCACATGCCTTATGTAGTGCCTAGAGACCACATGTCTTATGTAGTGTCTAGAGACCACATGTCTTATGTAGTGTCTAGAGACCACATGTCTTATGTAGTGTCTAGAGACCACATGTCTTATGTAGTGTCTAGAGACCACATGTCTTATGTAGTGTCTAGAGACCACATGTCTTATGTAGTGTCTAGAGACCACATGTCTTATGTAGTGTCTAGAGACCACATATCTTATGTAGTGTCTAGTGACCACATGCCTTATGTAGTGCCTAGAGACCACATGTCTTATGTAGTGCATATGGACCACATGTCTTATGTAGTGTCTAGAGACCACATGTCTTATGTAGTGCATATGGACCACATGTCTTATGTAGTGTCTAGAGACCACATGTCTTATGTAGTGCATATGGACCACATGTCTTATGTAGTGTCTAGAGACCACATGTCTTATGTAGTGCATATGGACCACATGTCTTATGTAGTGTCTAGAGACCACATGTCTTATGTAGTGCATATGGACCACATGTCTTATGTAGTGTCTAGAGACCACATGTCTTATGTAGTGCATATGGCCCATGCGAGGCGGCCACATGTCTTTGTGTGCAGGCCCTGCATGAGTGTGGACCACATGTCTTATGTAGTGTCTAGAGACCACATGTCTTATGTAGTGCATATGGACCACATGTCTTATGTAGTGCATATTGACCCCATGTCTTATGTAGTGCATATGGACCACATGTCTTTTGTAGTGGTAGTGCATATGGACCACATGTCTTATGTAGTGTCTAGAGACCACATGTCTTATGTAGTGCATATGGACCACATGTCTTATGTGTGCAGCCCTGCATGAGTGCGACCACATGTCTTATGTAGTGGCCCTGCGGCGGACCACATGTCTTATGTGGCAGCCCTGCGGCATATGGACCACATGTCGTGCTATGTCAGTGTCTAGAGACCACATGTCTTATGTAGTGCATATGGACCACATGTCTTATGTAGTGCATATTGACCACATGTCTTATGTTGTGCCTGGGGACCACATGTCTTATGTAGTGTCTAGAGACCACATATCTTATGTAGTGTCTAGAGACCACATGTCTTATGTAGTGTCTAGAGACCACATGTCTTATGGAGTGTCTAGAGACCACATGTCTTATGTAGTGCCTGGGGACCACATATCTTATGTAGTGTCTAGAGACCACATGTCTTATGTAGTGTCTAGAGACCACATGTCTTATGTAGTGTCTAGAGACGACATGTCTTATGTAGTGCCTGGAGACCACATGTCTTATGTAGTGCATATGGACCACATGTCTTATGTAGTTTCTAGAGACCACATGTCTTATGTAGTGCATATGGACCACATGTCTTATGTAGTGCATATGGACCACATGTCTTATGTAGTGTCTAGAGACCACATGTCTTATGTAGTGTCTAGAGACCACATGTCTTATGTAGTGTCTAGAGACCACATGTCTTATGTAGTGCATATGGACCACATGTCTTATGTAGTGTCTAGAGACCACATGTCTTATGTAGTGTCTAGAGACCACATGTCTTATGTAGTGTCTAGAGACCACATGTCTTATGTAGTGTCTAGAGACCACATTTCTTATGTAGTGCATATGGACCACATGTCTTATGTAGTTTCTAGAGACCACATGTCTTATGTAGTGCATATGGACCACATGTATTTTGTAGTGCATATTGACCACATGTCTTGTGTAGTGCATATTGACCACATGTCTTATGTAGTGCATATTGACCACATGTCTTATGTAGTGCATATTGACCACATGTCTTATGTAGTGCATATGGACCACATGTCTTATGTAATTTCTAGAGACCACATGTCTTATGTAGTGCATATGGACCACATGTCTTATGTAGTGTCTAGAGACCACATGTCTTATGTAGTGCATATTGACCACATGTCTTATGTAGTGCATATTGACCACATGTCTTATGTAGTGTCTAGAGACCACATGTCTTATGTAGTGCATATTGACCACATTTCTTTTGTAGTGCATATGGACCACATGTCTTATGTAGTGTCTAGAGACCACATGTCTTATGTAGTGCATATTGACCACATGTCTTGTGTAGTGCATATTGACCACATGTCTTATGTAGTGCATATTGACCACATGTCTTATGTAGTGCATATGGACCACATGTCTTATGTAATTTCTAGAGACCACATGTCTTATGTAGTGCATAGAGACCACATGTCTTATGTAGTGTCTAGAGACCACATGTCTTATGTAGTGCATATGGACCACATGTCTTATGTAGTGCATATGGACCACATGTCTTATGTAGTGCATATGGACCACATGTCTTATGTAGTGCCTAGAGACCACATGTCTTATGTAGTGTCTAGAGACCACATGTCTTATGTAGTGCATATGGACCACATGTCTTATGTAGTGCATATGGACCACATGTCTTATGTAGTGTCTAGAGACCACATGTCTTATGTAGTGCATATGGACCACATGTCTTATGTAGTGCATATTGACCACATGTCTTATGTTGTGCCTGGGGACCACATGTCTTATGTAGTGTCTAGAGACCACATATCTTATGTAGTGCATATGGACCACATGTCTTATGTAGTGTCTAGAGACCACATGTCTTATGTAGTGCATATTGACCACATGTCTTATTTAGTGCATATGGACCACATGTCTTATGTAGTGCATATGGACCACATGTCTTATGTAGTGCATATGGACCACATGTCTTATGTAGTGCCTGGGGAGCACATGTCTTATGTAGTGTCTAGAGACCACATGTCTTATGTAGTGCTTATGGACCACATGTCTTATGTAGTGTCTAGAGACCACATGTCTTATGTAGTGCCTGGAGACTGCATGTCTTATGTAGTGCATGTGGACCACATGTCTTATGTAGTGTCTAGAGACCACATTTCTTATCAAATCAAAATCAAGCACAGCCCCTACACCACTAGAGGGATATCTCTATCTTATGTAGGTTCTAGAGACCACATGTCTTATGTAGTGTCTAGAGACCACATATCTTATGTAGTGTCTAGAGACCACATGTCTTATGTAGTGTCTCGAGACCACATCTCTTATGCAGTGTCTAGAGACCACATGTCTTATGTAGTGTCTCGAGACCACATGTCTTATGTAGTGTCTCGAGACCACATGTCTTATGCAGTGTCTAGAGACCACATGTCTTATGTAGTGCCTAGAGACCTAATGTCTTATGTAGTGTCTAGAGACCACATGTCTTATGTAGTGCCTAGAGACCACATGTCTTATGTAGTGTCTAGAGACCACATGTCTTATGAAGGGCCTATGGATAGTCATTGATAAAGCCACGGGACGTCAAAGTTCCATCTTTAACCAGATGTATTAATTTTTTCAAAACAAAAAAACTATTTGGTGGAATGTGCTTTGTGGCTGCCCCGAACAGGCATGTCGTCTTGACTGGATGTTGTCTCCATGTCGTCTTGTAGACGACGTTCATATACTTTGGCACAACAACAAAAAAGAAACCAAGCCAAGCATCACACAGTTCTTCTCGCTAAAATCCCCTTCCTGTCTCACTTATTCAACTGCGTTCTGACCGCTCTTTACGTACACCCGTTCTGAGTGTCCAGTTTGTCCTACAGAAATAAATACCTCTAAACTCTAGTTCATAATGAATGTAGCCCCGGCCTACAGGCTTTGGTGATTAAGACAGTGGCCCTGTGAACTAAATTAGGTAAGCCATCGTAGATTGAACAACGGGAATGAAGACCTCAATGGTACATGGAGCAACAGGAATGAAGACTGTCATGGTACATGGAGCAACAGGAATGAGGACTGCCACGGTAGATGGAACAACATGAATGAGGACTGCCATGGTAGATGGAACAACAGGAATGAGGACTGCCACGGTAGATGGAACAACAGGGATGAGGACTGCCATGGTAGATGGAACAACAGGAATGAGGACTGCCACGGTAGATGGAACAACAGGGATGAGGACTGCCATGGTAGACAGAACAACATGAATGAGGACTGCCATGGTAGATGGAACAACAGGGATGAGGACTGCCACGGTAGATGGAACAACAGGGATGAGGACTGCCACGGTAGATGGAACAACAGGGATGAGGACTGCCACGGTAGATGGAACAACAGGAATGAGGACTGCCATGGTAGATGGAACAACAGGAATGAGGACTGCCACGGTATATGGAACAACAGGGATGAGGACTGCCATGGTAGACAGAACAACATGAATGAGGACTGCCATGGTAGATGGAACAACAGGAATGAGGACTGCCACGGTAGATGGAACAACAGGAATGAGGACTGCCACGGTAGATGGATCAACAGGGATGCGGACTGACACGGTAGATGGAACAACAGGAAAGAGGACTGCCATGGTAGATGGAAAAATAAGAATGAGGACTGCCACGGTAGATGGAACAACAGGAATGAGGACTGACACGGTAGATGGAACAACAGGAAAGAGGACTGCCATGGTAGATGGAACAACAAGAATGAGGACTGCCACGGTAGATGGAACAACAGGAATGAGGACTGCCACGGTAGATGGAACAACAGGAATGAGGACTGCCATGGTAGATGGAACAACAGGAATGAGGACTGCCATGGTAGATGGAACAACATGGATGAGGACTGCCATGGTAGATGGAACAACAGGAATGAGGACTGCCACGGTAGATGGAACAACAGGGATGAGGACTGCCATGGTAGATGGAACAACATGGATGAGGACTGCCACGGTAGATGGAACAACATGGATGAGGACTGCCATGGTAGATGGAACAACAGGAATGAGGACTACCATGGTAGATGGAACAACAGGGATGAGGACTGCCACGGTAGATGGAACAACATGGATGAGGACTGCCACGGTAGATGGAACAACAGGAATGAGGACTGCCATGGTAGATGGAACAACATGGATGAGGACTGCCACGGTAGATGGAACAACAGGGATGAGGACTGCCACGGTAGATGGAACAACAGGAATGAGGACTGCCACGGTAGATGGAACAACATGGATGAGGACTGCCACGGTAGATGGAACAACAGGGATGAGGACTGCCACGGTAGATGGAACAACAGGGATGAGGACTGCCACGGTAGATGGAACAACAGGAATGAGGACTGCCACGGTAGATGGAACAACAGGAATGAGGACTGCCACGGTAGATGGAACAACAGGGATGAGGACTGCCATGGTAGATGGAACAACATGGATGAGGACTGCCACGGTAGATGGAACAACATGGATGAGGACTGCCATGGTAGATGGAACAACAGGAATGAGGACTGCCATGGTAGATGGAACAACAGGGATGAGGACTGCCACGGTAGACGGAACAACATGGATGAGGACTGCCACGGTAGATGGAACAACAGGAATGAGGACTGCCATGGTAGATGGAACAACAGGGATGAGGACTGCCATGGTAGATGGAACAACAGGGATGAGGACTGCCACGGTAGATGGAACAACAGGAATGAGGACTGCCACGGTAGATGGAACAACATGGATGAGGACTGCAACGGTAGATGGAACAACAGGGATGAGGACTGCCACGGTAGATGGAACAACAGGGATGAGGACTGCCACGGTAGATGGAACAACAGGAATGAGGACTGCCATGGTAGATGGAACAACAGGAATGAGGACTGCCACGGTAGATGGAACAACAGGAATGAGGACTGCCACGGTAGATGGAACAACATGGATGAGGACTGACACGGTAGATGGAACAACAGGGATGAGGACTGCCATGGTAGATGGAACAACAGGAATGAGGACTGCCATGGTAGATGGAACAACATGGATGAGGACTGCCATGGTAGATGGAACAACAGGAATGAGGACTGCCACGGTAGATGGAACAACAGGGATGAGGACTGCCATGGTAGATGGAACAACATGGATGAGGACTGCCACGGTAGATGGAACAACATGGATGAGGACTGCCATGGTAGATGGAACAACAGGAATGAGGACTGCCATGGTAGATGGAACAACAGGGATGAGGACTGCCACGGTAGATGGAACAACATGGATGAGGACTGCCACGGTAGATGGAACAACAGGAATGAGGACTGCCATGGTAGATGGAACAACAGGGATGAGGACTGCCATGGTAGATGGAACAACAGGGATGAGGACTGCCACGGTAGATGGAACAACATGGAATGAGGACTGCCACGGTAGATGGAACAACATGGATGAGGACTGCCACGGTAGATGGAACAACAGGGATGAGGACTGCCACGGTAGATGGAACAACAGGGATGAGGACTGCCACGGTAGATGGAACAACAGGAATGAGGACTGCCACGGTAGATGGAACAACAGGAATGAGGACTGCCACGGTAGATGGAACAACAGGGATGAGGACTGCCACGGTAGATGGAACAACATGGATGAGGACTGCCACGGTAGATGGAACAACATGGATGAGGACTGCCATGGTAGATGGAACAACAGGAATGAGGACTGCCATGGTAGATGGAACAACAGGGATGAGGACTGCCACGGTAGACGGAACAACATGGATGAGGACTGCCACGGTAGATGGAACAACAGGAATGAGGACTGCCATGGTAGATGGAACAACAGGGATGAGGACTGCCATGGTAGATGGAACAACAGGGATGAGGACTGCCACGGTAGATGGAACAACAGGAATGAGGACTGCCACGGTAGATGGAACAACATGGATGAGGACTGCCACGGTAGATGGAACAACAGGGATGAGGACTGCCACGGTAGATGGAACAACAGGGATGAGGACTGCCACGGTAGATGGAACAACAGGAATGAGGACTGCCACGGTAGATGGAGCAACAGGAATGAGGACTGCCACGGTAGATGGAACAACAGGAATGAGGACTGCCACGGTAGATGGAACAACATGGATGAGGACTGACACGGTAGATGGAACAACAGGGATGAGGACTGACACGGTAGATGGAACAACAGGGATGAGGAATCCTCTCTGCATGGACTTCCAACACACTCAGTTGTAGATACATTTTGCATGTGTCTTATGTTTTAATGAATTCACAACTGTTTTGGTCAAATGGGAGAATCCATCTTCCTGGCTGGAGAAAAATGATGTACATGCTATCTGTTGGTGATTCATATTAAGTTAGTTCTATACTCTATACTATACGGCACGGTACACTTAATTCAGAATTGGTTTGGTCAAATATAAAACCCACCTCAACCTTCTTTCGGGCCTCAGGAACATTATAGCATTCACAACATTAATACATTGTATCTGTTGGTAATACATGAGTTCTATATGGTACATTACTGAGTTCTATACAGTACTATACAGTACATTACTGAGTTATATACAGTACTATACAGTACATTACTGAGTTATATACAGTACTATACAGTACATTACTGAGTTCTATACAGTACTATACAGTACATTACTGAGTTCTATACAGTACTATACAGTACATTACTGTGTTCTATACAGTACTATACAGTACATTACTGAGTACTATACAGTACTATACAGTACATTACTGAGTTCTATACAGTACTATACAGTACATTACTGAGTTCTATACAGTACTATACAGTACATTACTGAGTTCTATACAGTACTATACAGTACATTACTGAGTTCTATACAGTACTATACAGTACATTACTGTGTACTATACAGTACTATACAGTACATTACTGAGTACAATACAGTACTATACAGTACATTACTGAGTTCTATACAGTACTATACAGTACATTACTGAGTTCTATACAGTACTATACAGTACATTACTGAGTTCTATACAGTACATTACTGAGTTCTATACAGTACTATACAGTACATTACTGTGTTCTATACAGTACTATACAGTACATTACTGAGTACTATACAGTACTATACAGTACATTACTGAGTTCTATACAGTACATTACTGCGTTCTATACAGTACTATACAGTACATTACTGAGTTCTATACAGTACTATACAGTACATTACTGTGTTCTATACAGTACTATACAGTACATTACTGTGTTCTATACAGTACTATACAGTACATTACTGAGTTCGATACAGTACATTACTGAGTTCTATACAGTACTATACAGTACATTACTGTGTTCTATAGAGTACTATACAGTACATTACTGAGTACTATACAGTACTATACAGTACATTACTGAGTTCTATACAGTACATTACTGCGTTCTATACAGTACTATACAGTACATTACTGAGTTCTATACAGTACTATACAGTACATTACTGTGTTCTATACAGTACTATACAGTACATTACTGAGTTCGATACAGTACTATACAGTACATTACTGCGTTCGATACAGTACTATACAGTACATTACTGAGTTATATACAGTACTATACAGTACATTACTGTGTTCTATACAGTACTATACAGTACATTACTGAGTTCGATACAGTACTATACAGTACATTACTGAGTTCTATACAGTACATTACTGAGTTCTATACAGTACTATACAGTACATTACTGTGTTCTATACAGTACTATACAGTACATTACTGAGTTCTATACAGTACATTACTGCGTTCTATACAGTACTATACAGTACATTACTGAGTTCTATACAGTACTATACAGTACATTACTGTGTTCTATACAGTACTATACAGTACATTACTGAGTTCGATACAGTACTATACAGTACATTACTGAGTTCTATACAGTACATTACTGCGTTCTATACAGTACTATACAGTACATTACTGAGTTCTATACAGTACTATACAGTACATTACTGAGTTATATACAGTACATTACTGAGTTCTATACAGTACTATACTGTACATTACTGAGTTCTATACAGTACTATACTGTACATTACTGAGTTCTATACAGTACTATACAGTACATTACTGAGTTCTATACAGTACTATACTGTACATTACTGAGTTCTATACAGTACTATACAGTACATTACTGAGTTCTATACAGTACTATACTGTACATTACTGACTTCTATACAGTACTATACTGTACATTACTGAGTTCTATACAGTACTATACAGTACATTACTGAGTTCTATACAGTTCTATACAGTACATTACTGAGTTCTATACAGTACTATACTGTACATTACTGAGTTCTATACAGTACTATACAGTACATTACCGAGTTCTATACAGTACTATACAGTACTATACTGAGTTCTATACAGTACTATACTGAGTTCTATACAGTACTATACTGTACATTACTGAGTTCTATACAGTACTATACTGAGTTCTATACAGTACTACACAGTACATTACTGAGTTCTATACAGTACTATACAGTACATTACTGAGTTCTATACAGTACATTACTGAGTTCTATACAGTACTACACAGTACATTACTGAGTTCTATACAGTACTATACATTACATTACTGAGTTCTATACAGTACTATACAGTACATTACTGAGTTCTATACAGTACATTACTGAGTTCTATACAGTACTATACTGTACATTACTGAGTTCTATACAGTACTATACTGTACATTACTGAGTTCTATACAGTACTATACAGTACATTACTGAGTTCTATACAGTTCTATACAGTACATTACTGAGTTCTATACAGTACTATACTGTACATTACTGAGTTCTATACAGTACTATACAGTACATTACCGAGTTCTATACAGTACTATACTGTACATTACTGAGTTCTATACAGTACTATACTGAGTTCTATACAGTACTATACTGTACATTACTGAGTTCTATACAGTACTATACTGAGTTCTATACAGTACTACACAGTACATTACTGAGTTCTATACAGTACTATACAGTACATTACTGAGTTCTATACAGTACATTACTGAGTTCTATACAGTACTACACAGTACATTACTGAGTTCTATACAGTACTATACAGTACATTACTGAGTTCTATACAGTACTATACAGTACATTACTGAGTTCTATACAGTACATTACTGAGTTCTATACAGTACTATACTGTACATTACTGAGTTCTATACAGTACATTACTGAGTTCTATACAGTACTATACTGTACATTACTGAGTTCTATACAGTACATTACTGAGTTCTATACAGTACTACACAGTACATTACTGAGTTCTATACAGTACTATACAGTACATTACTGAGTTCTATACAGTACATTACTGAGTTCTATACAGTACTACACAGTACATTACTGAGTTCTATACAGTACTATACAGGACATTACTGAGTTCTATACAGTACTATACAGTACATTACTGAGTTCTATACTGTACATTACTGAGTTCTATACAGTACTATACTGTACATTACTGAGTTCTATACAGTACTATACTGTACATTACTGAGTTCTATACTGTACATTACTGAGTTCTATACAGTACAATACAGTACATTACTGAGTTCTATACAGTACTATACAGTACATTACTGAGTTCTATACAGTACATTACTGAGTTCTATACAGTACTATACTGTACATTACTGAGTTCTATACAGTACTATACAGTACATTACTGAGTTCTATACAGTACATTACTGAGTTCTATACAGTACTATACTGTACATTACTGAGTTCTATACAGTTCTATACAGTACATTACTGAGTTCTATACAGTACTACACAGTACATTACTGAGTTCTATACAGTACTACACAGTACATTACTGAGTTCTATACAGTACTATACTGTATGATTCTTTACAGTACTATACTTTACATTACTGAGTTCTATACTGTACATTACCGAGTTCTATACAGTACTATACAGTACATTACTGAGTTCTATACAGTACTATACAGTACATTACTGAGTTCTATACAGTACTATACAGTACATTACTGAGTTCTATACAGTACTATACAGTACATTACTGAGTTCTATACAGTACTATACTGTACATTACTGAGTTCTATACAGTACATTACTGAGTTCTATACAGTACTACACAGTACATTACTGAGTTCTATACAGTACTATACTGTACATTACTGAGTTCTATACAGTACTATACAGTACATTACTGAAGTTCGGTATACAGTACATTACTGAGTTCTATACAGTACTATACTGTACATTACTGAGTTCTATACAGTACTATACAGTACATTACTGAGTTCTATACAGTACATTACTGAGTTCTATACAGTACTATACTGTACATTACTGAGTTCTATACAGTACTACACAGTACATTACTGAGTTCTATAGCAGTACTATACTGTATATTACTGAGTTACTCTTACAGTACTATACTGTACATTACTGAGTTCTATACATGTACATATACTCGAGTTCTATACAGTACTATACTGTACATTACTGAGTTCTATACAGTACTATACTGAGTTCTATACAGTACTACACAGTACATTACTGAGTTCTATACAGTACTATACAGTACATTACTGAGTTCTATACAGTACATTACTGAGTTCTATACAGTACTACACAGTACATTACTGAGTTCTATACAGTACTATACAGTACATTACTGAGTTCTATACAGTACATTACTGAGTTCTATACAGTACTATACTGTACATTACTGAGTTCTATACAGTACTATACTGTACATTACTGAGTTCTATACAGTACTATACAGTACATTACTGAGTTCTATACAGTTCTATACAGTACATTACTGAGTTCTATACAGTACTATACATTACTGAGTTCTATACAGTACTATACAGTACATTACCGAGTTCTATACAGTACTATACTGTACATTACTGAGTTCTATACAGTACTATACTGAGTTCTATACAGTACTGTACTGTACATTACTGAGTTCTATACAGTACTATACTGAGTTCTATACAGTACTACACAGTACATTACTGAGTTCTATACAGTACTATACAGTACATTACTGAGTTCTATACAGTACATTACTGAGTTCTATACAGTACTACACAGTACATTACTGAGTTCTATACAGTACTATACAGTACATTACTGAGTTCTATACAGTACTATACAGTACATTACTGAGTTCTATACAGTACATTACTGAGTTCTATACAGTACTATACTGTACATTACTGAGTTCTATACAGTACATTACTGAGTTCTATACAGTACTATACTGTACATTACTGAGTTCTATACAGTTCTATACAGTACATTACTGAGTTCTATACAGTACTACACAGTACATTACTGAGTTCTATACAGTACTATACAGTACATTACTGAGTTCTATACAGTATATTACTGAGTTCTATACAGTACTACACAGTACATTACTGAGTTCTATACAGTACTATACAGTACATTACTGAGTTCTATACAGTACTATACAGTACATTACTGAGTTCTATACTGTACATTACTGAGTTCTATACAGTACTATACTGTACATTACTGAGTTCTATACAGTACTATACTGTACATTACTGAGTTCTATACTGTACATTACTGAGTTCTATACAGTACTATACTGTACATTACTGAGTTCTATACAGTACTATACAGTACATTACTGAGTTCTATACAGTACATTACTGAGTTCTATACAGTACTATACTGTACATTACTGAGTTCTATACAGTACTATACAGTACATTACTGAGTTCTATACAGTACATTACTGAGTTCTATACAGTACTATACTAGTACATTATACTGTACAGATTCTATACAGTACATTACTGAGTTCTATACAGTACTACACAGTACATTACTGAGTTCTATACAGTACTATACTGTATATTACTGAGTTCTTTACAGTACTATACTTTACATTACTGAGTTCTATACTGTACATTACCGAGTTCTATACAGTACTATACAGTACATTACTGAGTTCTATACAGTACTATACAGTACATTACTGAGTTCTATACAGTACTATACAGTACATTACTGAGTTCTATACAGTACTATACAGTACATTACTGAGTTCTATACAGTACTATACTGTACATTACTGAGTTCTATACAGTACATTACTGAGTTCTATACAGTACTACACAGTACATTACTGAGTTCTATACAGTACTATACTGTACATTACTGAGTTCTATACAGTACTATACAGTACATTACTGAGTTCTATACAGTACATTACTGAGTTCTATACAGTACTATACTGTACATTACTGAGTTCTATACAGTACTATACAGTACATTACTGAGTTCTATACAGTACATTACTGAGTTCTATACAGTACTATACTGTACATTACTGAGTTCTATACAGTACTACACAGTACATTACTGAGTTCTATACAGTACTATACTGTATATTACTGAGTTCTTTACAGTACTATACTGTACATTACTGAGTTCTATACTGTACATTACCGAGTTCTATACAGTACTATACAGTACATTACTGAGTTCTATACAGTACTATACAGTACATTACTGAGTTCTATACAGTACTATACAGTACATTACTGAGTTCTATACAGTACTATACAGTACATTACTGAGTTCTATACAGTACTATACTGTACATTACTGAGTTCTATACAGTACATTACTGAGTTCTATACAGTACTACACAGTACATTACTGAGTTCTATACAGTACTATACAGTACATTACTGAGTTCTATACAGTACTATACAGTACATTACTGAGTTCTATACAGTACTATACTGTACATTACTGAGTTCTATACAGTACTACACAGTACATTACTGAGTTCTATACAGTACTATACTGTACATTACTGAGTTCTATACAGTACATTACCGAGTTCTATACAGTACTATACAGTACATTACTGAGTTCTATACAGTACTATACTGTACATTACCGAGTTCTATACAGTACTATACAGTACATTACTGAGTTCTATACAGTACTATACAGTACATTACTGAGTTCTATACAGTACTATACAGTACATTACTGAGTTCTATACAGTACTACACAGTACATTACTGAGTTCTATACAGTACTATACAGTACATTACTGAGTTCTATACAGTACTATACAGTACATTACTGAGTTCTATACAGTACTATACAGTACATTACTGAGTTCTCTACAGTACTATACAGTACATTACTGAGTTCTATACAGTACTATACAGTACATTACTGAGTTCTCTACAGTACTATACAGTACATTACTGAGTTCTATACAGTACATTACTGCATTCTATACAGTACTATACTGTACATTACTGAGTTCTATACAGTTCTATACAGTACATTACTGAGTTCTATACAGTACTATACAGTACATTACTGAGTTCTATACAGTACTATACAGTACATTACTGAGTTCTATACAGTACTATACAGTACATTACTGAGTTCTATACAGTACTATACAGTACATTACTGCGTTCTATACAGTACTATACTGTACATTACTGAGTTCTATACAGTTCTATACAGTACATTACTGAGTTCTATACAGTACTATACAGTACATTACTGTGTTCTATACAGTACTATACAGTACATTACTGAGTTCTATACAGTACTATACTGTACATTACTGAGTTCTATACAGTTCTATACAGTACATTACTGAGTTCTATACAGTACATTACTGAGTTCTATACAGTACTATACATTACATTACTGAGTTCTATACAGTTCTATACTGTACATTACTGAGTTCTATACAGTTCTATACAGTACATTACTGAGTTCTATACAGTACTATACAGTACATTACTGAGTTCTATACAGTACATTACTGAGTTCTATACAGTTCTATACAGTACATTACTGAGTTCTATACAGTACATTACTGAGTTCTATACAGTACTATACAGTACATTACTGAGTTCTATACAGTACTATACAGTACATTACTGAGTTCTATACAGTTCTATACTGTACATTACTGAGTTCTATACAGTACATTACTGAGTTCTATACAGTACTATACAGTACATTACTGAGTTCTATACAGTACTATACAGTACATTACTGAGTTCTATACAGTACTATACAGTACATTACTGAGTTCTATACAGTACATTACCGAGTTCTATACAGTACATTACTGAGTTCTATACAGTACTATACAGTACATTACTGAGTTCTATACAGTTCTATACTGTACATTACTGAGTTCTATACAGTTCTATACAGTACATTACTGAGTTCTATACAGTACTATACAGTACATTACTGAGTTCTATACAGTACTATACAGTACATTACTGAGTTCTATACAGTACTATACAGTACATTACTGAGTTCTATACAGTACTATACAGTACATTACTGAGTTCTCTACAGTACTATACAGTATATTACTGAGTTCTATACAGTACTATACAGTACATTACTGAGTTCTATACAGTACTGTACTGTACATTACTGAGTTCTATACAGTACTATACTGTACATTACTGAGTTCTATACAGTACTATACAGTACATTACCGAGTTCTATACAGTACTATTACTGAGTTCTATTACCGAGTACTATACAGTACATTACTGAGTTCTATACAGTACTATACAGTACATTACTGAGTTCTATACAGTACTATACTGTACATTACTGAGTTCTATACAGTACTATACTGTACATTACTGAGTTCTATACAGTACTATACAGTACATTACCGAGTTCTATACAGTACATTACTGAGTTCTATACAGTACTATACTGTACATTACTGAGTTCTATACAGTACTATACAGTACATTACTGAGTTCTATACAGTACATTACCGAGTTCTATACAGTACTATACAGTACATTACTGAGTTCTATACAGTACTATACAGTACATTACTGAGCTATATACCGTACTATACAGTACATTACTGAGTTCTATACAGTACAGTACTGTATTAGTCTCCATGTTGTGTTTTATACAGTACAGTACTGTATTAGTCTCCATGTTGTATTTTATACAGTACAGTACTGTATTAGTCTCCATGTTGTATTTTATACAGTACAGTACTGTACATTACTGTATTCTATACTGTATATTACTGTATTAGTCTCCATGTTGTGTTTTATACAGTACAGTACTGTATTAGTCTCCATGTTGTATTTTATACAGTACAGTACTGTACATTACTGTATTCTATACTGTATATTACTATATTAGTCTCCATGTTGTATTTTATACAGTACAGTACTGTACATTACTGTATTCTATACTGTATATTACTGTATTAGTCTCCATGTTGTGTTTTATACAGTATATTACTGTATTCGTCTCCATGTTGTGTTTTATACAGTACAGTACTGTACATTACTGTATTCTATACTGTATATTACTGTATTAGTCTCCATGTTGTATTTTATACAGTACAGTACTGTACATTACTGTATTCTATACTGTATGTTACTGTATTAGTCTCCATGCTGTGTTTTATACAGTATATTACTGTATTAGTCTCCATGTTGTGTTTTATACAGTACAGTACTGTACATTACTGTATTCTATACTGTATATTACTGTATTAGTCTCCATGTTGTGTTTTATACAGTACAGTACTGTACATTACTGTATTCTATACTGTATTAGGCTCCATGTTGTGTTTTTATACAGTACAGTACTGTATTAGGCTCCATGTTGTGTGTTTTCCAGTTATCCCAGTAGTAGAAGAGGAAACCATGGCCTATATATGAACAACAGTTCATCTGGTGTATCCTGAACACCTCCTCTGACAGCAGAGCAGCTGTAGTCTGACTATACCGTACTACTTCTGCCTTTCAAATGGCACCCCTATTTCATCACCTGTACACTGCTTTTGACAGGATTCCTACGGGCCCAAGTCAACCGTAGTGCGCTGTGTGGGGAACAGTGTTGAATTTAGGACGCAACCCTAACACACACGCACACTACCATCAGACAGCCCTCAAGTGGAGGGAGAGATCTCTACATTTAATTGGTCCTGTACACTGCGTTGTTAAGGAGACATGGGGGAGAGGTATGGAGAGAGAGAGAGAGGGAGAAAGGGAAGGGGGGAGGGTGGCGGCGGGGTGGAGAAAGAGAGTGTTAAACACAATCTCATTATAATTTGCTCTTAGACTAGTCGTGGGCTATTTAGTTAGTCGTTGTTGAACTGCTTGGTACGGTAGTGTTTGAAGCCTTAGCCTGTGGGGTTGTTATTAGGCTTGAGGTCAAGGGATTTGTGCATGTATCTTTACGCAACTAGGAATATAAATTATTTCATATTCGTTCAATCATCCTCAAGCTAAAATCATGGAAAGAAAGTTTTTCTTCTTACAAAAATAATTTAAAAAAAGCTTTTCTGACTTCAAAATTCAATATCTACATTTTAACCTTGTCAAAGGGTCTCCCTTAAAGCTGCAATCAGCAGTTGAAACAATTAACAAAGCTCATACCCACCCCTGTGTTTAGGTAAAAAGCTGAGTGATATCAACATGATATCAACATTATAGTTATAACCATGTTATGAGGCTACACAGGACTGACCATCCATGATATCAACATTATAGTTATAACCAGGATATGAGGCTACACAGGACTGACCATCCATGATATCAACATTATAGTTATAACCATGTTATGAGGCTATACAGGACTGACCATCCATGATATCAACATTATAGTTATAACCATGTTATGGAGGCTATACAGCGTTTGTTTACATTTACACTGTTGACAAACATTGGAGGAGAACAAGTTTATATTCTGGGTTCTGATGGAGTGTAACAGTTGAACTAAACTCATGAGGCATTTATAAGTTACATTCTTCAAGAACCAATGGGTATATATAATATATATATATAATTCATTATTATAATTAAGTATAATTAATTTACAACCCTAAAAGGCTCCATGTTGGATGTAGCAACCGCAGATTGCCCCATTTTAAAAGTGTTTTATTTATTTAACATATATTTGCTTATTACACACGGTACTTCCAGGAAAATATTACATTCTAAAGCCGACACCAAGGAAGAAGTGACTAGTAACACAGTGTACCCATTGTAACTAATGTATTAATACTTCATACTGAGATTAAATGTACGACTGTCTGGCTAGATGGGTCTGACTTCTCTAATTAACTACAGAGAGAACAGACAGCTTGATAGAAAACTCCAGCGTTGTTCGTTTCTACGTTTCTATTCTGAACCAGCAGACAGCCATTTCCTACCTTGTCATCTGTTCTCTTCACTCTCCCACTCAGACCTCTTCTGTTCACATCGATGTCTGGAGGCTGCACATGTATAGAGCCAGACCCAGCTCTCCCAGGCATCAAACTCACACACACACACACACACGCACACGCACACGCACCACGCACACGCACACGCACACGCACACACACACGCACAGACCCACGCACACACATGCACACACACACACCGCACACCACAAATACACACACATGCACGCACGCACACACACACACACACACGCACACGCACACGCACACACATGCACACACACACACCGCACACCACAAATACACACACATGCACGCACGCACGCACACACACACACACACACACACCACCCACACACACGCACACACACACACACACACAAACACGCACACACAAACACCCACACATGCACGCACACACACACACACACACACACACACACACACACACACACACACACACACACACACACACACACACACACACACACACACACACACACACACACACACACACACACACACACACACACACGCACATACACCTTCCACCTTCCCCCCTCCAGACACACAGCAATGTGTGTATTATTTAACGTGACTGATTCACATTATTTTTGTATGTTTTATTTAGGCGGTAGAACAGCTTTTATATTGAAGATAGATTGTGGTTTCTATCAATGTAATTGTCTGCATCATTTCCAATTTCCAATCTCTGTCCACATGTACAGTATATACAGAGTCTTCGGAAAGTATTCAGACCCCTTGACTTTTTCCTGTTACAGCCTTATTATATTATTATATTATATTATTATAAAATTAATTGTATCAAGAACAAATAACTCTGTAATCTACACACACTACCCGATAATGACAAAGTACAAACAGGTTTTCAAAAAAAATTGCAAATGTATTACAAATAAAAAACTGAAATATCTTATTTACATAAGTATTCAGACCCTTTGCTATGAGACTCGAAATTGAGCTCAGGTGCATCCTGTTTCCAATGATCATCGTTGAGATGTTTCTTCAACTTGATTGGAGTCCACCTGTTGTAAATTCAATTGATTGGACATGATTTGGAAAGGCACACACTTGTCTATATATGGTCCCACAGTTGACAGTGCATGTCAGAGCAAAAACCAAGCCATGAGGTCAAAGGAATTATCCGTAGAACTCCGAGACAGGATTGTGTCGAAGCACAGATCTGGGGAAGGGTACCAAAACATTTCTGCAGCATTGAAGGTCCCCAAGAACACAGCGGCCTCCATCATTCTTAAATAGAAGAAGTTTGGAGCCACCTAGACTCTTCCTTAAAGCGCAGCGGCCCAGCGTCATCCGGGTTCTGGTTTGGCCGGTGTAGGCCGTCATTGTAAATAATAATTTATTCTGGCTTGCCTCATTAAATAAAGGATCAATAATAATAAATAAATAAATAAATAAATTGTATAGTATACAGTTAGAAGAAAAAAAATCTTGCATATCGTAATTTATTTCACACAATTAACGAATAATATGCATAATAATGTAGACACTTCATCTGAAAGATTGCTACCTATAACCAGGACTGGCATTACATATTTTTTTTATTTTTAGCAGGCAATCATTTTTTTGCGGGGAAACAATTATTGTGAATCAGCCTACATTATAATGCCCCAAACATCATTACCCCATAGCAACAGATGTGGGATACATACACACTCTCTCCCCACCCCTCCCTCCCTCCCCCACCCCTCCCCACCCCTCCCCCACCCCTCCCTCCCCTACCCCTCCCCCACAACAACCATACGTTCAGATGTGTAACGGTTGTTACATCACCCGAGAACAAGAGAAGAGTTGACGTGTGAGAATGCATATACGGTACAGTTGTAACTGTTTGAGAAGGAACGCAAAAAATAGAGCAAGAACGGGGAGATTTGATTAACCAATGTCTAGTCCTAGCTGACGGAGCTCAGATACACCCATTTCCCCTGAAACACACTGGTCCCCCCCATTGTGACTATTTTCCCAAAAATCTCTGAGCAGTCAGACCTTTTGATTATTTTGTGCCACCAGGTCCACAATAATGTGCCCCCTCTCTGTTTGTCCGAGTGTGATCCCCTCCCCATGGGTTACTGCAGCTAGTGTTGCCAACACTGCCACTACCTGGGTGGTGGTACTCCACTGGAATTCCCATCGGCTAGGTACGAGGTCGTCAAGGTTCTCATTAGCAGCTTTGAGAAATTCCTTGTATATTATGCTCACCAACCTTTGGCTTTGTTGGACCAACCCTGCCGGGCCGGTTCAGACTCTTGAGGGGGTGGTGTTGTTTTAGTGGGTCTTTGGCCGCATGTATCTTTCTGTCTTGGATGCGTAGGCTACTTGCAGTAAGCCTATAAAACAGATAAGGACTTCTCCTTAGTGTGTGGGTCACTCAGGTGGGTGTCTAGGGTATAGGGTTGGAAACCGTTCCATCACGATAGGACAATAAATCAATCAAATTTATTTGTAATTTATTTTAAAATGTATATCCCATATCTCCACAAAATGGTAAACTCTCTCTGTCACAACTCACAGACACACACACATGGGTATTTTCAACCATTTTCATTTTTTTCACTCACTTAATTAATTACATAAACACACACCCCATCTTCCGTCACAACCACACTCCCCCCCCAAATATACACCCGCATATACTGTGCCTTCTATGTTCTCTGTCTGCTGTGTTTTTTTACCATGTTGATTTCTACCTAATTTCAGGCTTTTTAGTACTTTTGTGTTCCAGTTTCTCTTTGCATGTGTATTATTTCAATAAGTATCCTTTTCTTCTAATGCTGTCTTTTAAAAAAATCTATTTATAAATACTATCAATAATAATTGGAATACTAATTATTTTACAACATTCCCTATCTTGAGTGGTATAGTGTATTTGTAGATTATTTCTTGATCAATTGTTGTATTTGATTGTTTTCCAGTTTAAAAAAAAATGACAATCGCTACCATGGATAGAATTGGGTGGTCCATTATTACAATCCCTACCATGGATAGTATTGTGTATTAGTACTTTTGTGTTCCGGTTCCTGTTTATGTACTGGGTGGTCCATTATTCGACTCCTTTTTGTGAACTCAGCAGTATTTAGAATCCCTTTTAGCTTGTTTGTGTCTTTCTTCAATGTCACAGCTTTTCTCATCCCTCATCTAAACCTTGCCTTCAACTCTTTATATAGTTCAAGAATGCCCAGTTTGTCATTTATCGACTTTAGCAAGTCGGTTTCTACACTTACCGTTCCAGGTGGTGAAAAGCATAAATCGCCTGTCAGTCGGGGAGCTCGTCTTGGTTTTTTGGGGGGGTTTGGTTCTCCATGCTTACTCTCCGACATGTTTTGTGGTTGAATGTGTTGGTACTATTGGTTGATACATTTCTCTAGCCTTATAATTTGTTTTGTTGTTCTTCAGATTGAAGGTTATTGCCCAGGAGTATGTGAAGTGTTAATATTTAGTTAGATTCACAGATATTAAATCTAGGGAGTTTTTCCTAGCCACCGTGCTTCTACACCTGCATTGCTTGCTGTTTGGGGTTTTAGGCTGGGTTTCTGTACAGCACTTTGAGATATCAGCTGATGTACGAAGGGCTATATAAATCAAATTAGATTTTGATTTGATTTGATATTGAATATTAAGTTTTTATTCTTGAGACATTCTGCACCACTTTCTTCGCTCCACCATTGTTCCTTCTCTGCCTCCCATATCACATAGACTAATTCACATTAATAGTAAACATCCTGTTTTTTAATCTCTACAGGAAATCAAGAATTAGGTGTTTTCTTTGGTTCTGTGGTTCTCTAGTTACGACCCAAATGGCATTCTATTCCCTATGTAGTGCGCTACTTTTGACCAGGGGCCCATAAGTAGTATACTATGCAGTGCGCTACTTTTGACCAGGGGCCCATAAGTAGTATACTATGCAGTGCGCTACTTTTGACCAGGGGCCCATAAGTAGTATACTATGCAGTGCGCTACTTTTGACCAGGGGCCCATAAGTAGTATACTATGCAGTGCACTACTTTTGCCCAGGTGCCCATAAGTAGTATACTATGTAGTTCACTACTTTTGACCAGGGGCCCATAAGTAGTATACTATGTAGTGAACTACTTTTGACCAGGGGCCCATAAGTAGTATACTATGCAGTGCACTACTTTTGACCAGGGGCCCATAAGTAGTATACTATGCAGTGCGCTACTTTTGACCAGGGGCCCATAAGTAGTATACTATGCAGTGCGCTACTTTTGACCAGGGGCCCATAAGTAGTATACTATGCAGTGCACTACTTTTGCCCAGGTGCCCATAAGTAGTATACTATGTAGTGCACTACTTTTGACCAGGGGCCCATAAGTAGTATACTATGTAGTGAACTACTTTTGACCAGGGGCCCATAAGTAGTATACTATGCAGTGCACTACTTTTGACCTGGGACCCATAAGTAGTATACTATGCAGTGCACTACTTTTGACCTGGGACCCATAAGTAGTATACTATGTAGTGCACTACTTTTGACCAGGGGCCCATAAGTAGTATACTATGCAGTGCACTACTTTTGACCTGGGACCCATAAGTAGTATACTATGTAGTGCACTACTTTTGACCAGGGGCCCATAAGTAGTATACTATGCAGTGCACTACTTTTGCCCAGGGGCCCATAAGTAGTATACTATGTAGTGCACTACTTTTGACCAGGGGCCCATAAGTAGTATACTATGCAGTGCACTACTTTTGACCTGGGACCCATAAGTAGTATACTATGTAGTGCACTACTTTTGACCAGGGGCCCATAAGTAGTATACTATGCAGTGCACTACTTTTGCCCAGGGGCCCATAAGTAGTATACTATGTAGTGCACTACTTTTGACCAGGGGCCCATAAGTAGTATACTATGTAGTGAATATGGTTCCATTTGGGACCTAGCATCTGTCTTTGTAATGGAGCTTCAATGGAATCTATTCATCATGAGGATATTAGTGTTGGTTCATATCACACTGACAGAGCTCCTGACTCCACGACGGGTGGATGGAGAGACGGTGGAGGGAGAGAGGGAGGGAGAGAAGGAGGGAGAGAAGGAGGGAGAGAGGGAGGGAGAAACATAATGTTTAGTCAGCTGAGTAGATGGGTTGAGTGTTATTAAAATGACCTAATAGAACCTTCTGTCGATCATCTCTGACCTGCTCTCTATATCAACGGGGCCTTTAAATCCTCAGAAACAGACATACGAGAGTAAACAAGGTCTGGTTGAAGGATTAGAACATCATTCCCAAACTCAGTCCTGGGATCCTAAGGGGTGCAGTCCTGGAACCCTAAGGGGTGCAGTAGTCCTGGGACCCTGAGGGGTGCAGTAGTCCTGGGACCCTGAGGGATGCAGTAGTCCTGGGACCCTGAGGGGTACAGTAGTCCTGGGACCCTGAGGGATGCAGTAGTCCTGGGACCCTAAGGGGTGCAGAAGTCCTGGGACCCTGAGGGGTGCAGTAGTCCTGGGACCCTAAGGGGTGCAGCAGTCCTGGGACCCTGAGGGGTGCAGCAGTCCTGGGACCCTAAGGGGTGCAGTAGTCCTGGGACCCTGAGGGGTGCAGCAGTCCTGGGACCCTAAGGGGTGCAGCAGTCCTGGGACCCTAAGGGGTGCAGTCCTGGGGACCCTAAGGGGTGCAGCAGTCCTGGGGACCCTAAGGGGTGCAGCAGTCCTGGGACCCTAAGGGGTGCAGCAGTCCTGGAACCCTAAGGGGTGCAGTCCTCGGACCCTAAGGGTTGCAGTCCTAGGACCCTAAGGGTTGCAGTCCTGGGACCCTAGGGGGGTGCAGTCCTGGGACCCTAGGGGGGTGCAGTCCTGCGACCCTAAGGGGTGCAGTCCTGGGACCCTAAGGGGTGCAGTCCTGGGACCCTAAGGGGTGCAGTCCTGGGACCCTAAGGGGTGCAGTCCTGGGACCCTAAGGGGTGCTGCAGTCCTGGGACCCTAAGGGGTGCAGTCCTGGGACCCTAAGGGGTGCAATCCTGGGACCCTAAGGGGTGCAGTCTTGGGACCCTAAGGGGTGCAGTCTTGGGGCCCTAAGGGGTGCAGTCTTGGGACCCTAAGGGGTGCAGTCCTGGAACCCTAAGGGGTGCAGCAGTCCTGGAACCCTAAGGGGTGCAGCAGTCCTGGGACCCTAAGGGGTGCAGCAGTCCTGGTACCCTAAGGGGTGCAGCAGTCCTGGGACCCTAAGGGGTGCAGCAGTCCTGGGACCCTAAGGGTGCAGCAGTCCTGGGACCCTAAGGGGTGCAGCAGTCCTGGGACCCTAAGGGGTGCAGTCCTGGGACCCTAAGGGGCACAGTCCTGGGACCCTAAGGGGTGCAGTAGTCCTGGGACCCTGAGGGGTGCAGTAGTCCTGGGACCCTATGGGGTGCAGTCCTAGGACCCTGAGGGGTGCAGCAGTCCTGGGGACCCTGAGGGGTGCAGCAGTCCTGGGGACCCTGAGGGGTGCAGTCCTGGGACCCTAAGGGGTGCAGTCCTGGGACCCTAAGGGGTGCAGCAGTCCTGGGACCCTAAGGGGTGCAGCAGTCCTGGGACCCTAAGGGGTGCTGCAGTCCTGGGACCCTAAGGGGTGCTGCAGTCCTGGAACCCTAAGGGGTGCTGCAGTCCTGGGACCCTAAGGGGTGCTGCAGTCCTGGGACCCTAAGGGGTGCAGTCCTGGGACCCTAAGGGGTGCAGTCCTGGGACCCTAAGGGGTGCAGTCCTGGGACCCTAAGGGGTGCAGTCCTGGGGACCCTAAGGGGTGCAGCAGTCCTGGGGACCCTAAGGGGTGCAGCAGTCCTGGGGACCCTAAGGGGTGCAGCAGTCCTGGGACCCTAAGGGGTGCAGCAGTCCTGGGACCCTAAGGGGTGCAGCAGTCCTGGGACCCTAAGGGGTGCAGCAGTCCTGGGGACCCTAAGGGGTGCAGCAGTCCTGGGACCCTAAGGGGTGCAGCAGTCCTGGGACCCTAAGGGGTGCAGCAGTCCTGGGGACCCTAAGGGGTGCAGCAGTCCTGGGACCCTAAGGGGTGCAGCAGTCCTGGGACCCTAAGGGGTGCAGCAGTCCTGGGACCCTAAGGGGTGCAGCAGTCCTGGGACCCTAAGGGGTGCAGCAGTCCTGGGACCCTAAGGGGTGCAGCAGTCCTGGGACCCTAAGGGGTGCAGTCCTGGGACCCTAAGGGGTGCACATTTTGGTTTTTGCCCTAGAACTACACATCTGATTCAAATAATCAAAGCTTAATGATGAGTTTGTTATTTGAATCAGTTGTGTAGTTCCTAGGGCAAAAACCAAAACATGCACCCATCTGCTCTGCCTGTGAGGTACTGTATGAACAGTATATTACACATTCACCATATTCAACTCAGTGGTCAGATAGGTAATGCTACATTTACAGTAAAACAACAAAAATAATCTCCACTGGATAGTTGCAGTGAGATGTGTCAGGGTTAAGTGCCTTACTCAAAGAGACTTCGACAGATTTCCCACCTTGTCGGCTCGGGTATTAGAACCAGCGACCTCTCAGTTACTGGCCCAATGCTCTAATCGCTAGGCGACCGGCCACGCGTTCACCAATTTAGCTGCTGTAGATCCCTTAGGACATAATGCAGTGTCTCAAATGATAAACCTGTTCCCTATAAAGTTATCTTCGGTTGACGTGAGCCACTTTGTCAAAGAGCAGTAGAGATTAATCGTGATGCACAGAGATGTACTGAGATGTTGTAGACTAGAGATCAGAAGAGATTATTAGAGATATTATATGAGATGTTGTAGACTAGAGATCAGTAGAGATTAACAGAGATGTACGGAGATGTTGTAGACTAGAGATCAGTACAGATTAACAGAGATGTTGTAGACTAGAGATCAGTAGAGATTAACAGAGATGTACTGAGATGTTGTAGACTAGAGATCAGTAGAGATTAACAGAGATGCACTGAGATGTTGTAGACTAGAGATCAGTACAGATTAACAGAGATGTTGTAGACTAGAGATCAGTAGAGATTAACAGAGATGTACTGAGATGTTGTAGACTAGAGATCAGTAGAGATTAACAGAGATATTTATTGAGAGATGTCGTAGCATGACCAACAAACTGTAAGAGGTTGTCTCCTCTTGCCTCCTGCACTCCTCCTTCTCCAATACAGCATGACCAACAAACTAGAAGAGTGTGTCTCCTCTCGCCTCCTGTACTCCTCCTTCTCCAATACAGCATGACTAACAACAAACTAGAAGAGCGTGTCTCCTCTCACCTCCTGTACTCCTCCTTCTCCAATACAGCATGACTAACAACAAACTAGAAGAGCTTGACTCAGTGTCATCACAGCTCATCTCTCGTCTCCTCCTCTCCTCTTTTCTCCTCCTTGTGTTCCATTGTGTAAACATGACAGATTTCTCGCTCGTTATCTGAGAGGCGGGTTTAGAAGAGAGAGAGCAGGAGAGAGAGAGCAGGAGGATAGAGAGTTACTTGTGTTATTTAGCACAACAAGATAAGCAGTCTGAGTCCCTGAAGGAACAAACTAGGTTCTGGTAAATGTTGCGCTTCTTGGTGAACAGCCTCTTTTTTTTCCTAATGTACCTCAGCAAATCTGCAGACAAGTTAGATTTGTTTCTGTGAATGGGCTCTGTGTTATAAAGTCAGGTATTTGATGACAAAACGAGCAAAACTTTTCTGCTTAGCTGTTCTGCTTCGTCTATTTCGCTCTATCTTTTCTGAACTGTCTAAACTCTCCCTGTGTGATAATGAATGTGTACTGGTGTACTGTGGGTAATATCAACGCAAACCGTGTCACTTCTGGGTTTCAGTATGTCTCGCATGTCCTTTCAGTACATCGTGTGTCTTCTCTCTGTGGAGCTGACAGCCATAGGCCTACGAGAGGATGATATATAGGGGTTGAATGTCTTGCCAATATAATTGTTCTGACACGTGTCGGTTTGGCAAGTGGAGAGAGGATTGGATTAACCTTTCGAGTTCAATCAAAATTGCAATTTGTTTTGTTATTGATTTCTCAACTTTTTTTCCATCTACATTTTTCTCCATCATTTGATGTAAAAACCCACCTCAGTGTCGCTGTCTGTGAGATACTTAAGCAATAAGTCCCGAGGAGGGGGGGTATATGCCCAATGCACCACGGCTAAGGACTGTTCTTAAGCACGACGCAACGCGGAGTGCCTGGTCACAGCCCTTAGCCGTTGTATATTGGCCATATACCACACACCCCCGAGGTGCCTTATTGCTATTATAAACTGGTTACCAATGTAATTAGAGCAGTAAACATACATGTTTTGTCATACCCATGGTATATGGTCAGATATACCATGACACTCATAGGACTTCATGTTACACAATACATGTGTTGTTCGATAAAGTTCAGGCTGTCAGCCAATCAGCATTCAGGGCTCGAACCATGAGATATCTCAACTGATCTCCTTAGGGTTGGGGTCAATTCCATTTCAATTCCAGTCAATTCAGGAAGTACACTAGAATTCAAAATCCAATTATCTTCAATGCTTTTCAACGAGGAACATTTGGTATTTGGTTTACTTATTAATTGACTGGAATTGAAATGGTATTGACCCTAACCCTGTCAGAGTCAATGATTCCGAACAGCACACACTCCTCACACATTCTTCAATCTCTTAATAAGGAAACTTTGCTGACCACACTATTAAGGTCCTACAGAGGGCGGTGAGTACGGCCCAGCACATCACTGGGGCCGAGCTTCCTGCCATCGAGGACCTCTAAACCAGGCGATGTCAGAGGAAAGGCCCTAAACATTATCAAAGACTCCAGCCACCCAAGTCAGAGACTGTTCTCTCTGCTACCACAAGGCAAGCGGTACCAGTGCACTAAGTCTGGAACCAACAGGACCATGAACAGCTTCTACCCCCGAACCATAAGACTGCTGAATAGTTTACTATGCAGCTACCCGGACTATCTGCATTGACCCTTTATGCACATATGCTGCTGCTACTGTCTATTATCTATCCTTTACCCCTACCTACAGTATACTGCTGTTACTGTCTATTATCTATCCTTTACCCCTACCTACAGTATACTGCTGTTACTGTCTATTATCTATGCTTTACCCCTACCTACAGTATACTGCTGTTACTGTCTATTATCTATCCTTTACCCCTACCTACAGTATACTGCTGTTACTGTCTATTATCTATCCTTTACCCCTACCTACAGTATACTGCTGCTACTGTCTATTATCTATCCTGTTGTCTAGTCACTTTACCCCTACCTACAGTATACTGCTGCTACTGTCTATTATCTATCCTTTACCCCTACCTACAGTATGCTGCTGCTACTGTCTATTATCTATCCTTTACCCCTACCTACAGTATACTGCTGCTACTGTCTATTATCTATCCTTTACCCCTACCTACAGTATACTGCTGTTACTGTCTATTATCTATCCTTTACCCCTACCAACAGTATACTGCTGTTACTGTCTATTATCTATCCTTTACCCCTACCTACAGTATACTGCTGCTACTGTCTATTATCTATCCTTTACCCCTACCTACAGTATACTGCTGTTACTGTCTATTATCTATCCTTTACCCCTACCTACAGTATACTGCTGTTACTGTCTATTATCTATCCTGTTGTCTAGTCACTTTACCCCTACCTACAGTATACTGCTGTTACTGTCTATTATCTATCCTTTACCCCTACCTACAGTATACTGCTGTTACTGTCTATTATCTATCCTTTACCCCTACCTACAGTATACTGCTGTTACTGTCTATTATCTATCCTTTACCCCTACCTACAGTATACTGCTGTTATTGTCTATTATCTATCCTTTACCCCTACCTACAGTATACTGCTGCTACTGTCTATTATCTATCCTTTACCCCTACCTACAGTATACTGCTGTTACTGTCTATTATCTATCCTTTACCCCTACCTACAGTATACTGCTGTTACTGTCTATTATCTATCCTTTACCCCTACCTACAGTATACTGCTGTTACTGTCTATTATCTATCCTTTACCCCTACCTACAGTATACTGCTGTTACTGTCTATTATCTATCCTTTACCCCTACCTACAGTATACTGCTGTTACTGTCTATTATCTATCCTTTACCCCTACCTACAGTATACTGCTGTTGCTGTCTATTATCTATCCTTTACCCCTACCTACAGTATACTGCTGTTACTGTCTATTATCTATCCTTTACCCCTACCTACAGTATACTGCTGCTACTGTCTATTATCTATCCTTTACCCCTACCTACAGTATACTGCTGTTACTGTCTATTATCTATCCTTTACCCCTACCTACAGTATACTGCTGTTACTGTCTATTATCTATCCTTTACCCCTACCTACAGTATACTGCTGTTACTGTCTATTATCTATCCTTTACCCCTATCTACAGTATACTGCTGTTACTGTCTATTATCTATCCTTTACCCCTACCTACAGTATACTGCTGCTACTGTCTATTATCTATCCTGTTGTCTAGTCACTTTACCCCTACCTACAGTATACTGCTGCTACTGTCTATTATCTATCCTTTACCCCTACCTACAGTATGCTGCTGCTACTGTCTATTATCTATCCTTTACCCCTACCTACAGTATACTGCTGCTACTGTCTATTATCTATCCTTTACCCCTACCTACAGTATACTGCTGTTACTGTCTATTATCTATCCTTTACCCCTACCAACAGTATACTGCTGTTACTGTCTATTATCTATCCTTTACCCCTACCTACAGTATACTGCTGCTACTGTCTATTATCTATCCTTTACCCCTACCTACAGTATACTGCTGTTACTGTCTATTATCTATCCTTTACCCCTACCTACAGTATACTGCTGTTACTGTCTATTATCTATCCTGTTGTCTAGTCACTTTACCCCTACCTACAGTATACTGCTGTTACTGTCTATTATCTATCCTTTACCCCTACCTACAGTATACTGCTGTTACTGTCTATTATCTATCCTTTACCCCTACCTACAGTATACTGCTGTTACTGTCTATTATCTATCCTTTACCCGTACCTACAGTATACTTCTGTTATTGTCTATTATCTATCCTTTACCCCTACCTACAGTATACTGCTGCTACTGTCTATTATCTATCCTTTACCCCTACCTACAGTATACTGCTGTTACTGTCTATTATCTATCCTTTACCCCTACCTACAGTATACTGCTGTTACTGTCTATTATCTATCCTTTACCCCTACCTACGGTATACTGCTGTTACTGTCTATTATCTATCCTTTACCCCTACCTACAGTATACTGCTGTTACTGTCTATTATCTATCCTTTACCCCTACCTACAGTATACTGCTGTTACTGTCTATTATCTATCCTTTACCCCTACCTACAGTATACTGCTGTTGCTGTCTATTATCTATCCTTTACCCCTACCTACAGTATACTGCTGTTACTGTCTATTATCTATCCTTTACCCCTACCTACAGTATACTGCTGCTACTGTCTATTATCTATCCTTTACCCCTACCTACAGTATACTGCTGTTACTGTCTATTATCTATCCTTTACCCCTACCTACAGTATACTGCTGTTACTGTCTATTATCTATCCTTTACCCCTACCTACAGTATACTGCTGTTACTGTCTATTATCTATCCTTTACCCCTACCTACAGTATACTGCTGTTACTGTCTATTATCTATCCTTTACCCCTACCTACAGTATACTGCTGTTACTGTCTATTATCTATCCTTTACCCCTACCTACAGTATACTGCTGTTACTGTCTATTATCTATCCTTTACCCCTACCTACAGTATACTGCTGTTACTGTCTATTATCTATCCTTTACCCCTACCAACAGTATACTGCTGTTACTGTCTATTATCTATCCTTTACCCCTACCTACAGTATACTGCTGCTACTGTCTATTATCTATCCTTTACCCCTACCTACAGTATACTGCTGTTACTGTCTATTATCTATCCTTTACCCCTACCTACAGTATACTGCTGTTACTGTCTATTATCTATCCTGTTGTCTAGTCACTTTACCCCTACCTACAGTATACTGCTGTTACTGTCTATTATCTATCCTTTACCCCTACCTACAGTATACTGCTGTTACTGTCTATTATCTATCCTTTACCCCTACCTACAGTATACTGCTGTTACTGTCTATTATCTATCCTTTACCCGTACCTACAGTATACTTCTGTTATTGTCTATTATCTATCCTTTACCCCTACCTACAGTATACTGCTGCTACTGTCTATTATCTATCCTTTACCCCTACCTACAGTATACTGCTGTTACTGTCTATTATCTATCCTTTACCCCTACCTACAGTATACTGCTGTTACTGTCTATTATCTATCCTTTACCCCTACCTACGGTATACTGCTGTTACTGTCTATTATCTATCCTTTACCCCTACCTACAGTATACTGCTGTTACTGTCTATTATCTATCCTTTACCCCTACCTACAGTATACTGCTGTTACTGTCTATTATCTATCCTTTACCCCTACCTACAGTATACTGCTGTTGCTGTCTATTATCTATCCTTTACCCCTACCTACAGTATACTGCTGTTACTGTCTATTATCTATCCTTTACCCCTACCTACAGTATACTGCTGCTACTGTCTATTATCTATCCTTTACCCCTACCTACAGTATACTGCTGTTACTGTCTATTATCTATCCTTTACCCCTACCTACAGTATACTGCTGTTACTGTCTATTATCTATCCTTTACCCCTACCTACAGTATACTGCTGTTACTGTCTATTATCTATCCTTTACCCCTACCTACAGTATACTGCTGTTACTGTCTATTATCTATCCTTTACCCCTACCTACAGTATACTGCTGTTACTGTCTATTATCTATCCTTTACCCCTACCTACAGTATACTGCTGTTACTGTCTATTATCTATCCTTTACCCCTACCTACAGTATACTGCTGTTACTGTATATTATCTATCCTTTACCCCTACCTACAGTATACTGCTGTTACTGTCTATTATCTATCCTTTACCCCTACCTACAGTATACTGCTGTTACTGTCTATTATCTATCCTTTACCCCTACCTACAGTATACTGCTGTTACTGTCTATTATCTATCCTTTACCCCTACCTACAGTATACTGCTGTTACTGTCTATTATATATCCTGTTGTCTAGTCACTTTACCCCTACCTACAGTATACTGCTGTTACTGTCTATTATCTATCCTTTACTCCTACCTACAGTATACTGCTGCTACTGTCTATTATATATCCTGTTGTCTAGTCACTTTACCCCTACCTACAGTATACTGCTGCTACTGTCTATTATCTATCCTCTACCCCTACCTACAGTATACTGCTGCTACTGTCTATTATCTATCCTGTTGTCTAGTCACTTTACCCCTACCTACAGTATACTGCTGCTACTGTCTATTATCTATCCTGTTGTCTAGTCACTTTACCTCTACCTACAGTATACTGCTGCTACTGTCTATTATCTATAATGTGGCCTAGTCACTTTACTCCTACCTACAGTATACTGCTGCTACTGTTTATTATCTATCCTGTTGTCTAGTCACTTTACCCCTACCTACAGTATACTGCTGCTACTGTCTATTATCTATCCTGTTGCCTAGTCACTTTACCCCTACCTACAGTATACTGCTGTTACTGTCTATTATCTATCCTTTACCCCTACCTACAGTATACAGCTGTTACTGTCTATTATCTATCCTTTACCCCTACCTACAGTATACTGCTGACACTGTCTATTATCTATCCTTTACCCCTACCTACAGTATACTGCTGCTACTGTCTATTATCTATCATGTTGTCTAGTCACTTTACCCCTACCTACAGTATACTGCTGCTACTGTCTATTATCTATAATGTGGCCTGGTCACTTTACCTCTACCTACAGTATACTGCTGCTACTGTCTATTATCTATCCTGTTGCCTAGTCACTTTACCCCTACCTACAGTATACTGCTGCTACTGTTTATTATATATCCTGTTGTCTAGTCACTTTACCCCTACCTACAGTATACTGCTGTTACTGTCTATTATCTATCCTGTTGCCTAGTCACTTTACCCCTACCTACAGTATACTGCTGTTACTGTCTATTATCTATCCTTTACCCCTACCTACAGTATACTGCTGTTACTGTTTATTATCTATCCTGTTGTCTAGTCACTTTACCTCTACCTACAGTATACTGCTGTTACTGTCTATTATCTATCCTTTACCCCTACCTACAGTATACTGCTGTTACTGTCTATTATCTATCCTTTACCCCTACCTACAGTATACTGCTGTTACTGTCTATTATCTATCCTTTACCCCTACCTACAGTATACTGCTGTTACTGTCTATTATCCTGTTGCCAAGTCACTTTACCCCTACCTACAGTATACTGCTGTTACTGTCTATTATCTTTCCTGTTGCCAAGTCACTTTACCCCTACCTATATGTACATGTCTACCTCAATTACCTCGTACCACTGCACATCGACTCGGTACGGGTACTTCCTGTATATAGACAAGTTACTCATTGGGTATTTATCCCTCGTGTTATTATTTGTCTTTCATTTCTCTATTGTCTTCTTCTCTATATTGTTGGGAAGGGCCCGTAACTAAGCGTTAATCCCTGTTAATCTACAGCTGTTGTTTATGTAACAAATACAATTTAATTTAATACCTGTTATTGTCTTCCCTCCCCACAGTGTCCTCTCCCCTGCTAGACTGTCAAATGTAGGAAGATGGTTCAATGCTATTTACAGGTGTAGGATCTTCAATTGATCAGTCTTTTGTTGCTGAGAATTTTCCTGCACCGCAGAAAAGCTTCATGTGATTGATTATCAATTCACTGAAAACCCCGCACTAACGCATGGCTATATTAACAGTACTGCACATTTCATGTAGCCAAATTTGGCTAACTAATAGCCTAACAACCGATCAAGCAACCTTATGGACTAAACGTTCAAATCCTGTTTCGACATGATTATTTTTGCTGCAACAATACTGGTTAAATAAAGATCCTTCATCTGTAAATAAAGTTTGTTTTGGTTGGATGTGATCCTGTCTGTGTTACGGAGTTCTGACCCCCCAGCTACACAGTTCTAACATCCATTTAATGTTCTCCTCTCCTCTCCTCTCCTCTCCTCTCCTCTCCTCTCCTCTCCTCTCCTCTCCTCTCCTCTCCTCTCTTCTCTTCTCTTCTCTTCTCTTCTCTTCTCTTCTCTTCTCTTCTCTTCTCTTCTCCTCTCCTCTCCTCTCCTCTCCTCTCCTCTCCTCTCCTCTCCTCTGCTGCCCCAGATTCAGCTTTCATTATGGTCAACACGTCGGGGCGTTTCGCTGGTCAGAAGGCATTACTCCTGACTCCCCAGCTGAAGGAGAATGACACCCACTGCATCATCTTCAAGTACTTCCTGTCTGGACGCGAGGGGGCGGGGCCAGGGCAGCTCAACGTGTACATCAGAGAGAACAACAGTCCCCTGGGCATGCCCGTCTGGAACGTGTCTGGGCCAGCTACTAGAGCCTGGGTACAGGTAGAACTGGCCATCTCTACCTACTGGCCCAACTTCTATCAGGTGAGTTACCTTACCCCACCTACCATACCTTAGTTTACCTTACCTTACCTTACCTTACCTTACCTTACCTTACCTTACATTAGTGTACCTTACCTTACATTAGTGTACCTTACCTTAGTTTACCTTACCTTAGTTTACCTTACCTTAGTTTACCTTACCTTACCTTACCTTACATTAGTGTACCTTACCTTACATTAGTGTACCTTACCTTAGTTTATCTTACCTTACCTTACATTAGTGTACCTTACCTTAGTTTACCTTAGCTTACCTTCTCTTACCTTACCTTAGTTTACCTTAGTTTACCTTACCGTATCTTACCTTACCTTACCCCCCCACCTTACCTTAGTGTACCTTACCTTAGTTTACCTTACCTTAGTTTACCTTACCTTAGTTTACCTTAGTTTACCTTAGTTTACCTTACCTTACCTTACCTTAGTTTACCTCACCTTACCTTAGTTTACCTTACCTTAGTTTACCTTACCTTAGTTTACCTTACCTTACCTTACCTTAGTTTACCTTACCTTCCCTTAGTTTACCTTACCTTAGTTTACCTTACCTTAGTTTACCTTACCGTATCTTACCTTAGTTTACCTTACCTTACCATAGTTTACCTTACCTTAGTTTACCTTACCTTAGTTAACCTTACCCTACGTCACCTTACCTTAGTTTACCTTACCCCCTACCATACCTTAGTTTACCTTACCCTACCATACCTAAGTTTACCTTGCCTTACCTTATCTCACCTTAACTTAGTTTACCTTACCTTACCTTAGTTTACCTTACCTTACCTTAGATTACCTTACCGTAGTTTAACCTACCTTACCTCACCTTAGTTTACCGTAGTTTACCCTACCTTACTTTGGTTTACTTTACTTTACCTCACCTTACATTACCTTAGTTTAGCCCACCTTACTTTAGTTTACTTTACCTTAGTTTACCTCAGCTTACATTACCTTAGCTTACCTTACCATACCATACCTGACCTTACATTACCTATACCATGGCTGCCCAACCCTCTTCCTGGAGATCTACTGTCCTGTAGGTTTTCAACCCAACCCTCTTCCTGGAGATCTACTGTCCTGTAGGTTATCAGTCCAACCCTCTTCCTGGAGATCCACTGTCCTGTAGGTTATCAGTCCAACCCTCTTCCTGGAGATCTACTGTCCTGTAGGTTATCAGCCCAACCCTCTTCCTGGAGATCTACTGTCCTGTAGGTTTTCAGTCCAACCCCCTTCCTAGAGATCTACTGTCCTGTAGGTTATCAGTCCAACCCTCTTCCTGGAGATCTACTGTCCTGTAGGTTATCAGCCCAACCCTCTTCCTGGAGATCTACTGTCCTGTAGGTTTTCAGTCCAACCCTCTTCCTGGAGATCTACTGTCCTGTAAGGTTTTCAGTCCAACCCTCTTCCTGGAGATCTACTGTCCTGTAAGGTTTTCAGTCCAACCCTAATTTAACATATCTGATTCAGCTAGTTAAGGTCTTGTTGAGCAGCAAATTAGTAGAATTAGGTGTGTTAAACTAGGGTAGGATTTTCAATACCATACATCTTTTAATAATAAACTAATATAATTTTATATTATATATATATATATATATATATATATATATATATATATATTGTTAAATAGTTAACCAATAGCTACCCTTTACTTTACCTTAGTTTACCTTACTTTACATGAACTATAACGGTGGTACGATTTTCATTACAATAATACAATAATGTAAATACATACACTACCGTTCAAAAGTTTGTGGTCACTTAGAAATGACCTTGTTTTTGAAAGAAAATCTCATTTTTTTGTCCATTAAAATAACATCAAATTGATCAGAAATACAGTGTAGACATTGTTAATGTTGTAAAATTACTATTGTAGCTGGAAATGGCAGATTTTTTATGGAATATCTACATAGGCGTAGAGAGGTCCATTATCAGCAACCATCACTCCTGTGTTCCAATGGCACGTTGTGTTAGCTAATCCAGGTTTACCAAAGGTACATTGATCATTAGAAAACCCTTTTACAATTTCGTTAGGACAGCTAAAAACTGTTATCCTTTCTTAAAAAATGTGCCGTTTCCAGCTACAATAGTCATTTACAACATTAACAATGTCTACACTGTATTTCGGATCAATTTGATGTTATTTTAATGGACAAAAAATGTGCTTATCTTTCAAAAACAAGGACATTTCTAAGTGTCCCCAAACCTTTGAACGGTAGTGTATGTGTATATATATATATATATATATTGCTTTATTGTCCTTTTTCATGTAAATTCATTTTGGAGGCCAGCGATACATAGTTAGTCACATCTGATTATAGTGGCAGAGCAGACACAACAATGGTCCATTAAAACATGTTATAAATGATGAATATGAGCCCTTTGTATCCATGGCAATAGGCCTATGTGCTTTTTCTCTCCTCAGCACCAGTTCTCTTCCACCAGAAAACTAATTTTCACTCATTACTTCCCCATGGTACATCATCCCTGACCCTGGCAACACCGAGCCCAGTGATTTCACACCCTGGACAATAGTGTTTCCAGGCCTCATTGAGGAAGAGACAGAACTCACCAATGCTGTGTCTCAAAGGGAACCCTATTCCCTATATAGTGCACTCATTTTTACCAGAGCCCTGTGGCACCTTATTCCCTATATAGTGCACTACTTTAGACCAGAGCCCTTTGGCAACCCGTTCCCTGTATAGTGCACAACTTTTGACCAGAGACCTATTGGTTTCCCTATGGGCCCTGGGTAAAACAGGTGCACTGTGTTAATTGATGCAGAGAGCCCTCTTGACCTCCCAACCAACCAACCAGGGCCTCCCAACCAACCAACTAGGACCTCCCAAACAACAGGAGATTAGGCCCCACTTGGCTATTTCATTATAGCTACAGGCCCCGCTAGGCTATTTCATTATAGCTACAGGCTACAGGCCCCACTGGGCTATTTCATTATAGCTACAGGCTACAGGCCCCACTGGTCTATTTCATTATAGCTACAGGCTCCAGGCTCCACTGGGCTATTTCGTTATAGCTACAGGCTACAGGCCCCACTGGTATATTTCATTATAGCTACAGGCCCCACTGGGCTATTTCATTATAGCTACAGGCTACAGGCCCCACTGGTCTATTTCATTATAGCTACAGGCCCCGCTGGGCTATTTCATTATAGCTACAGGCTACAGGCCCCACTGAGCTATTTCGTTATAACTACAGGCTACAGGCCCCACTGGGCTATTTTGTTATAGCTACAGGCCCCGCTGGGCTATTTCATTATAGCTACAGGCCCCACTGGGCTATTTCATTATAACTACAGGCTCCAGGCTCCACTGGGCTATTTCGTTATAGCTACAGGCTACAGGCCCCACTGGTCTATTTCATTATAGCTACAGGCCCCACTGGGCTATTTCATTATAACTACAGGCTACAGGCCCCACTGGGCTATTTCGTTATAGCTACAGGCCCCACTGGGCTATTTCATTATAACTACAGGCTACAGGCCCCACTGGTCTATTTCATTATAGCTACAGGCACCGCTGGGCTATTTCATTATAGCTACATGCTACAGGCCCCGCTAGGCTATTTCATTATAGCTACAGGCTACAGGCCCCACTGGGCTATTTCATTATAGCTACAGGCTACAGGCCCCACTGGGCTATTTCATTATAGCTACAGGCTACAGGCCCCACTGGGCTATTTCATTATAGCTACAGGCTACAGGCCCCACTGGGCTATTTCGTTATAGCTACAGGCTACAGGCTCCACTGGGCTATTTCATTATAGCTACAGGCCCCGCTGGGCTATTTCATTATAGCTACAGGCTACAGGCCCCACTGGGCTATTTCATTATAGCTACAGGCTACAGGCCCCACTGGGCTATTTCGTTATAGCTACAGGCTACAGGCCACACTGGGCTATTTCATTATAGCTACAGGCTACAGGCCCCACTGGGCTATTTCATTATAGCTACAGGCTACAGGCCCCACTGGGTTATTTCGTTATAGCTACAGGCTACAGGCTCCACTGGGCTATTTCATTATAGCTACAGGCCCCGCTGGGCTATTTCATTATAGCTACAGGCTACAGGCCCCACTGGGCTATTTCGTTATAGCTACAGGCCCCACTGGGCTATTTCATTATAGCTACAGGCCCCGCTGGGCTATTTCATTATAGCTACAGGCCCCACTGGGCTATTTCATTATAACTACAGGCTACAGGCCCCACTGGGCTATTTAGTTATAGCTACAGGCTACAGGCCCCACTGGTCTATTTCATTATAGCTACAGGCCCCGCTGGGCTATTTCATTATAGCTACAGGCTACAGGCCCCACTGAGCTATTTCGTTATAACTACAGGCTACAGGCCCCACTGGGCTATTTCATTATAACTACAGCCTACAGGCCCCACTGGTCTATTTCATTATAGCTACAGGCCCCACTGAGCTATTTCGTTATAACTACAGGCTACAGGCCCCCTGGTCTATTTCATTATAGCTACAGGCCCCACTGGGCTATTTCATTATAGCTACAGGTTACAGGCCCCCTGGTCTATTTCATTATAGCTACAAGCCCCACTGGGCTATTTCATTATAGCTACAGGCTACATACCCCACTGGGCTATTTCATTATAGCTACAGGCCCCACTGGGCTATTTCATTATAGCTACAGGCCCCACTGGGCTATTTCACTATAGCTACAGGGCCCACTGGGCTATTTCATTATAGCTACAGGCCCCACTGGGCTATTTCATTATAGCTACAGGCCCCACTGGGCTATTTCATTATAGCTACAGGCCAAACTGGGCTATTTCATTATAGCTACAGGCTACAGGCCCCCTGGTCTATTTCATTATAGCTACAGGCCCCACTGGGCTATTTCATTATAGCTACAGGCTACAGGCCCTCTGGTCTATTTCATTATAGCTACAGGCCCCACTGGGCTATTTCATTATAGCTACAGGCCCCCTGGTCTATTTCATTATAGCTACAGGCCCCACTGGGCTATTTCATTATAGCTACAGGCTACATACCCCACTGGGCTATTTCATTATAGCTACAGGCCCCACTGGGCTATTTCATTATAGCTACAGGCCCCACTGGGCTATTTCACTATAGCTACAGGGCCCACTGGGCTATTTCATTATAGCTACAGGCCCCACTGGGCTATTTCATTATAGCTACAGGCCCCACTGGGCTATTTCATTATAGCTACATGCCCCACTGGGCTATTTCATTATAGCTACAGGCCCCACTGGGCTATTTCATTATACCTACAGGCTACAGGCCCCACTGGGCTATTTCATTACAGCTACAGGCTACAGGCCCCACTGGGCTATTTCATTATAGCTACAGGCTACAGGCCCCACTGGGCTATTTCATTATAGCTACAGGCTACAGGCCCCACTGGGCTATTTCATTATAGCTACAGGCTACAGGCCCCACTGGGCTATTTCATTATAGCTACAGACCCCACTGGGCTATTTCATTATAGCTACATTTCATTGTATGACTACCAACCAACCCCTTGAAACAGTACATAATAGATACTAAGACAACCAACCCATTGATACAGTACATAATAGTTACTAAGACAACCAACCCATTGATACAGTACAGAATAGTTACTAAGACAACCAACCCATTGATACAGTACATAATAGTTACTAAGACAACCAACCCATTGATACAGTACATAATAGTTACTAAGACAACCAACCCATTGATACAGTACATAATAGTTACTAAGACAACCAACCCATTGATACAGTACAGAATAGTTACTAAGACAACCAACCCATTGATACAGTACATAATAGTTACTAAGACAACCAACCCATTGATACAGTACATAATAGTTACTAAGACAACCAACCCATTGATACAGTACATAATAGATACTAAGACAACCAACCCATTGATACAGTACAGCATAGTTACTAAGACAACCAACCCATTGATACAGTACAGAATAGTTACTAAGACAACCAACCCATTGATACAGTACAGAATAGTTACTAAGACAACCAACCCATTGATACAGTACATACTAGTTACTAAGACAACCAACCCATTGATATAGTACATAATAGTTACTAAGACAACCAACCCATTGATACAGTACATAATAGTTACTAAGACAACCAACCCATTGATACAGTACAGAATAGTTACTAAGACAACCAACCCATTGATACAGTACATAATAGATACTAAGACAACCAACCCATTGATACAGTACATAATAGTTACTAAGACAACCAACCCATTGATACAGTACATAATAGATACTAAGACAACCAACCCATTGATAGAGTACATAATAGTTACTAAGACAACCAACCCATTGATACAGTACAGAATAGTTACTAAGACAACCAACCCATTGATACAGTACAGAATAGTTACTAAGACAACCAACCCATTGATAC
>NC_092115.1:5966680-6031680 GCF_045679555.1 Salvelinus alpinus | reverse complement strand
GTGTGTGTGTGTGTGTGTGTGTGTGTGTGTGTGTGTGTGTGTGTGTGCGCGCGTGTGTGTGTGCGTGTGTGCGTTTTCCGTGTGCGCGTGTGTGTGATACATAAAGGTCTCAGTCTTTAAATTGACAACAAGGGAAAGTAATTGCGAAGACACTAATGATCTCTGGGCCGTCTCTTCCTCACAAGGAAAATTTAAAAAAAGAGCTAAAATAATTATAGGTGTCTTTAATTGCATAGTAACCTAAGTGTGTGTGTGTGTGTGTGTGTGTGTGTGTGTGTGTGTGTGTGTGTGTGTGTGTGTGTGTGTGTGTGTGTGTGTGTGTGTGTGTGTGTGTGTGTGTGTGTGTGTGTGTGTGTGTGTGTGTGTGTGTGTGTGTGTGTGTGTGTGTGTGTGTGTGCGTGCGTGCGTGTCATAATGAAACCACCTGGTACTCTGATGTCATTCGGTAAGTACATGTTATGTTTTTTTTTATAAAGTCCAAACGAGGTCTTTTCATCTGAGATAATTACTCCTCTGTCAGGTCTTCCTAAAATGTCATTGAGGAAGTCATCACATATTTATCATGTCATAAAATAAAACCGATTTTATTGCTATTCACATCGTAAACCAGGGTTTGATTTGTATGGAGTCATTTCACTGACAACATAAATTGTATTTGAATTCCCTAATTCTGAAATTATATTAATATCTTCAATTTGAATGAAATATTTCTGAATTTGTAATGCACTAATCGAATCATTGAATTCATGAATTTAAGTTTTATTTCTTGACTTGAAACTGAATTGAGTGAATATTTCGTTCAGTTTTAAAAATTATATTTCTATTTAATTGAATATTCAAATTCACTATTTATATATTCCTGTTTCAATATGGTAGATATGGCATTCATTGTCTGCATATAAAGTTTACAAACTATCATTTCAAGTGGATCAAAGTTTCATATATTCAACTTCTCAGTTTTCAAATTCAGTTCTATAAATTCAGATTTTAAAACCAGAGACAACATCCTGGTACTTTGCCAGCCAGGTAAGGTAGAGGAGAACCGATAGAATCAAACTCTCTCTGTGGTAAACCAGAGACAACATCCTGGTACTTTGCCAGCCAGGCAAGGTAGAGGAGAACCGATAGAATCAAACTCTCTCTGTGGTAAACCAGAGACAACATCCTGGTACTTTGCCAGCCAGGTAAGGTAGAGGAGAACCGATAGAATCAAACTCTCTCTGTGGTAAAACAGAGACAACATCCTGGTACTTTGCCAGCCAGGCAAGGTAGAGGAGAACCGATAGAATCAAACTCTCTCTGTGGTAAAACAGAGACAACATCCTGGTACTTTGCCAGCCAGGCAAGGTAGAGGAGAACCGATAGAATCAAACTCTCTCTGTGGTAAACCAGAGACAAATTCCTGGTACTTTGCCAGCCAGGCAAGGTAGAGGAGAACCGATAGAACCAAACTCTCTCTGTGGTCAACAGAATCTCCTGGCGGTTTCTGAAGCCAATGTGGCTGAATTTATTTTCTTCCCGTTCATTTCCTGAAAGAATAGTCTCCCTGGAACTGATAATCACAGGCCGCTTTGGAAGGGAGTGTCACAAAAAAAAGAAAACGCAATTTGGCCCCTGTTCAAACGTATAGCAATTAATACCAAAGCGAATGACTCCGTGGATTTGCTATGAACTGGGTTGTAAATGTAGTTTGACTACAAACTGGGGAGTGAGTGGAAATGCATTGTTCCCGGCCTCCCGGGTGGCGCAGTGGTCTAGGGCACTGCATCGCAGTGCTAGCTGCGCCATCAGAGTCTCTGGGTTTGCGCCCAGGCTCTGTCGCAGCCGGCCGCGACCGGGAGGTCCGTGGGGCGACTCACAATTGGCCTAGCGTCGTCCGGGTTAGGGAGGGTTTGGCCGGTAGGGATATCCTTGTCTCATCGCGCTCCAGCGACTCCTGTGGCGGGCCGGGCGCAGTGCGCGCTAACCAAGGGGGCTGTCACGTTCCTGACCTGTTTTCCTTTGTTATGTGTTTGTTTTAGTTGGTCAGGGCGTGAGTTGGGTGGGTTGGTCTAGGTTTGTTTTTCTATGTTGGGATTTTGTGTTTGGCCTGGTATGATTCTCAATCAGAGACAGGTGTGTATCGTTGTCCCTGATTGAGAGTCATACTAAGGCAGCCAGGGTTTCACTGGTGTTTTGTGGGTGTTTGTTTCCTGTGTCAGTGTTTGGGCCACACAGGACTGTTTTCAGGTTAGTCACGTTTGTAGAGTTTCGTAATTTGTAGTGTTTGTTGTTTGTTCATTAAAACATGAATACCTACTACTCCGCATCTTGGTCCGATCCATGCTCCTCCTCGTCTGAGGAGGAGAACGACTACGACAACCTTAACAGAAACACCCACCAAAACAGGATCAAGCGGAGTGGAGAAGGAAGGCAGGAACAACAGCAATGGGGAAAAGAGGAATGGACTTGGGAGGAGATCCTAGACGGTAAAGGACCCTGGGCAGAGCCAGTGGAGTGTCGCCGCCCCAAAGCGGAGCTGGAGGCAGCGAAAGCGGAGAGGAGGTTGTATGAGGCTAAAGCAAGGCAGAGCGGCTGGAAGCCCGAGAGGCTCACCCAAAAATTTCTTGGGGGGGGGGGGACTAAGGGGAGGGTGGCGAAGCCGGGTTGGTTACCTGAGCCAACTCCCCGGGCTTACCGTGGAGTGAGAGGGCGTCGTACTGGTCAGACACCGTGTTATGCGGTAAAGCGCACGGTGTCCCCAGTACGCGTGCTTAGCCCAGTGCGGGCTATTCCACCTTGCCGCACTGGGAGGGCTAGGTTGGGCATCGAGCCGGATGTCATGAAGCCGGCCCAATGTATCTGGCCTCCAGTACGTCTCCTCGGGCCGGCGTACATGGCACCAGCCTTACAGGTGGTGTCCCCGGTTCGCTTGCATAGCCCAGTGCGGGTTACCTCGCCACCTCGCCGCACTGGCAGGGCTACGGGGACCATTCAACCTGGTAAGGTTGGGGAGGCTTGGTGCTCAAGAGCGCGTGTCCTCCTTCACGGTCCGGTATATCCGGCGCCACCTTCCCACCCCAGCTCAGTACCACCAGTGCCTCCAGTTCCGGTACCACGCACCAGGCCTACTGTGCGCCTCAGCAGGTCAGAGTCGGCCGTCTGCCCAACGCCGCCTGCACTGCTCGTCTGTCCAGCGCCGTCTGAGCTGCCTGCACTGCCTGCCTACCCAGCGCCGTCTGAACTGCCTGCCTGCCCAGCACCATCTGAGCCATCCGTCTGCCCAGCGCCGTCTGAGCCATCCGTCTGCCCAGCGCCGTCTGAGCCATCCGTCTGCCTAGCGCCGTCTGAGCCATCCGTCTGCCCAGCGCCATCTGAGCCATCCGTCTGCCCAGCGCCATCTGAGCCATCCGTCTGCCACGAGCCTTCAGAGCCGCCCGTCTGTCCCGAGCCATTAGAGCCGTCCGTCAGTCAGGAGCTGCCAGAGACGCCAGCCAGTCAGGAGCTGCCAGAGACGCCAGCCAGTCAGGAGCTGCCAGAGACGCCAGCCAGTCAGGAGCTGCCAGATCCGCCAGCCAGTCAGGAGCTGCCAGATCCGCCAGCCAGTCAGGAGCTGCCAGATCCGCCAGCCAGTCAGGAGCTGCCAGAACCGCCCTTCAGTCAGGAGCTGCCAGAACTGCCCTTCAGTCATGAGCTGCCCTCCAGTCATGAGCTGCCCTCCAGTCATGAGCTGCCCTCCAGTCATGAGCTGCCCTCCAGTCATGAGCTGCCCTCCAGTCATGAGCTGCCCTCCAGTCATGAGCTGCCACTCAGTCCGGAGCTGCCACTCAGTCCGGAGCTGCCACTCAGTCCGGAGCTGCCACTCAGTCCGGAGCTGCCCCTTATCCTGGTGCTGCCCCTTATCCTGGTGCTGCCCCTTATCCTGGTGCTGCCCCTTATCCTGGTGCTGCCCCTTATCCTGGTGCTGCCCCTTATCCTGGTGCTGCCCCTTATCCTGGTGCTGCCCCTTATCCTGGTGCTGCCCCTCAGTCAACTGCTACCCCTCAGTCTGTTACTGCCTTTTGGAATAGCGGGATTGACATGGAGGGTGAATATTGGGAGGAGGCCACGGAGGCGGGGGTTGACTATGGTGGGGTGGGGACCACGACCAGCGCCAGAGCCGCCACCGTGGACAGACGCCCACCCAGACCCTCCCCTAGACTTTGTGCTGGTGCGCCCGGAGTTCGCACCTTAAGGGGGGGGTTCTGTCACGTTCCTGACCTGTTTTCCTTTGTTATGTGTTTGTTTTAGTTGGTCAGGGCGTGAGTTGGGTGGGTTGGTCTAGGTTTGTTTTTCTATGTTGGGATTTTGTGTTTGGCCTGGTATGATTCTCAATCAGAGACAGGTGTGTATCGTTGTCCCTGATTGAGAGTCATACTAAGGCAGCCAGGGTTTCACTGGTGTTTTGTGGGTGTTTGTTTCCTGTGTCAGTGTTTGGGCCACACAGGACTGTTTCAGGTTAGTCACGTTTGTAGAGTTTCGTAATTTGTAGTGTTTGTTGTTTGTTCATTAAAACATGAATACCTACTACTCCGCATCTTGGTCCGATCCATGCTCCTCCTCGTCTGAGGAGGAGAACGACTACGACAACCTTAACAGGGGCCAGGTGCACGGTGTTTCCTCCGACACATTGGTGCGGCTGGCTTCCGGGTTGGAGGCGCGCTGTGTTAAGAAGCAGTGCGGCTTGGTTGGGTTGTGCTTCGGAGGACGCATGGCTTTCGACCTTCGTCTCTCCCGAGCCCGTACGGGAGTTGTAGCGATGAGACAAGATAGTAATTACTAGCGATTGGATACCACGAAAATTGGGGAGAAAAGGGGATACATTTTTTTTTTTTTTTTAAATGCATTGTTCCCAATTGAATACACATTGGATGCTAAGCTGTTCTGCTAACATGTCTTATGAACGGTACAATGTATAGAATACATACATTTGATAATTGATATGTATTTAATGAGCCGTAGAAAGACATCAACTTCCTTTGTTTATAGTTTACTTGAGAACAATAACCCTGTGGCTACAGACAGTGCTATTTAAATCAGTCCTGTATAAAACATGTATTACTCAGTTATTTCCAGATTTCCAGATTATTTTCTTCTCCCCCTGTCTGTCATTATTATCTTCTCTCTGTGACATCAAGTGTTTGAGACTCTCCTCATCTCCTTTCATCTCCTCTCATCTCCTCTCATCTCCTCTCATCTCCTTTCATCTCCCCACATCTCCTTTCATCTCCCCACATCTCCTCTCATCTCCTCTCATCTCCTCTCATCTCCCCTCATCTCCTCTCATCTCCTTTCATCTCCCCACATCTCCTCTCATCTCCTCTCATCTCCCCTCATCTCCCCTCATCTCCTCTCATCTCCTCTCATCTCCTCTCATCTCCTCTCATCTCCTTTCATCTCCCCTCATCTCCCCTCATCTCCTCTCGTCTCCCCTCATCTCTCTCCTCTCATCTCCCCTCATCTCCTCTCATCTCCTCTCATCTCCTTTCATCTCCCCACATCTCCTCTCATCTCCCCACATCTCCTCTCATCTCCTCTCATCTCCCCTCATCTCCCCTCATCTCCTCTCATCTCCTCTCATCTCCTCTCATCTCCTTTCATCTCCCCTCATCTCCCCTCATCTCCTCTCGTCTCCCCTCATCTCTCTCCTCTCATCTCCCCTCATCTCCTCTCATCTCCTCTCATCTCCTTTCATCTCCCCACATCTCCTCTCATCTCCCCTCATCTCCCCTCATCCCCTCTCACCACCCCTCATTTCCTCTCATCTCCTCTCATCTCCTCTCACCAACCCTCATCTCCTCTCATCTCCTCTCATCTCCCCTCATCTCCCCTCATCTCCTCTCATCTCCCCTCATCTCCTCTCATCTCCTTTCATCTCCTCTCCTCTTCCCTCATCTCCTCTCATCTCCCCTCATCTCCTCTCATCTCCCCTCATCTCCTTTCATCTCCCCTCATCTCCTCTCATCTCCTCTCATCTCCTTTCATCTCCCCTCATCTCCCCTCATCTCCTCTCATCTCCTCTCATCTCCTCTCATCTCCTCTCATCTCCTTTCATCTCCCCTCATCTCCCCTCATCTCCTCTCGTCTCCCCTCATCTCTCTCCTCTCATCTCCTCTCATCTCCTCTCATCTCCTTTCATCTCCCCACATCTCCTCTCATCTCCCCTCATCTCCCCTCATCTCCTCTCATCTCCTCTCATCTCCCCTCATCTCCTCTCACCACCCCTCATTTCCTCTCATCTCCTCTCATCTCCTCTCACCAACCCTCATCTCCTCTCTTTCCCCTCATCTCCTCTCATCTCCCCTCATCTCCTCTCATCTCCCCTCATCTCCTCTCATCTCCCCTCATCTCCTCTCACCACCCCTCATTTCCTCTCATCTCCCCTCATTCCCTCTCACCACCCCTCATTTCCTCTCATCTCCTCTCATCTCCTCTCACCAACCCTCATCTCCTCTCATCTCCTTTCATCTTCTCTCACCACCCCTCATCTCCTCTCATCTCCCCACATCTCCTCTCATCTCCTCTCCCCTCATCTCCTCTCACCACCCCTCATCTCCTCTCATCTCCTCTCATCTTTTCTCACCACCCCTCATTTCCTCTCATCTCCTCTCATCTCCTCTCACCACCCCTCATCTCCCCTCATCTCCCCACATCTCCTCTCATCTCCTCTCATCTCCCCTCATCTCCTCTCACCACCCCTCATCTCCTCTCATCTCCCCACATCTCCTCTCATCTCCTCTCATCTCCCCTCATCTCCTCTCACCACCCCTCATTTCCTCTCATCTCCTCTCATCTCCTCTAATCTCCTCTCATCTCCTCTCACCACCCCTCATCTCCTCTAATCTCCTTTCATCTCCTCTCACCACCCCTCCTCTCATTTCCTCTCATCTCCTCTCATCTCCTCTCACCACCCCTCATCTCCTCTAATCTCCTCTCATCTCCTCTCACCACCCCTCCTCTCATCTCCCCTCATCTCCCCTCATCTCCTCTCATCTCCCCTCATCTCCCCTCATCTCCTCTCATCTCCTCTCACCACCCCTCCTCTCATCTCCCCTCATCTCCTCTCATCTCCTCTCATCTCCCCTCATCTCCTCTCATCTCCTCTCACCACCCCTCATCTCCTCTCATATCCCCTCATCTCCTCTCACCACCCCTCATCTCCTCTCATCACCCCTCATCTCCTCTCTTAATGATGGGTCAGAGGCAATTATCCCTGCACTATCATTGATGTTCAAATGAATTATATCAAAGCTATTAGCCAGCGCTGACTGTTGTCAGAAGCACAAACAAAATATTTCAATTAGAGAGAGAAAAAGGAATGGGGAGAGAGGGGGGGGGATTTTGGTTTGTTTCTGCTGCCAGCGATGATATGGACTGCCTTGGCCTTTTAATTTATTTTAATAGGAGTGTAATGAGGCCATAATTGTTAGCCTCTGCCTTTCGCTATGGAATATCTCAAAAGACAAAGAAATAAAATTATAATTAGTAAAGAGAGGGAAGGAGAGAGAGAGATATACAGGGAGAGAGAGAAGGAGATAGAGAGATACAGTTGAAGTCAGAAGTTTACATACACTTAGCTTGGAGTCATTAAAACTTGTTTTTCAACCACTCCACAAATTTCTTGTTAACAAACTATAGTTTTGACAAGTCGGTTAGGACATCAACAATTGTTTACAGACAGATTATTTCACTTATAATTCACTGTATCACAATTCCAGAGGGTCAGAAGTTTACATACACTAAGTTGACTGTGCCTTTAACAGCTTGGAAAATTCCAGAAAATTATGTCATGGCTTTAGAAACTTCTGATAGGCTAATTGACATCATTTGAGTCAATTGAAGGTGTACCTGTGGATGTATTTCAAGGCCTACCTTCAAACTCAGTGCCTCTTTGCTTGACATCATGGGAAAATCAAAAGAAATCAGCCAAGACTTCACAAAAATAATTGTAGACCTCATCACGTCTGGTTCATCCTTGGGAGCAATTTCCAAACGCCTGAAGGTACCACGTTCATCTGTACAAACAATAGTATGCAAGTATAAACCCCATGGGACCACGCAGCCGTCATACCGCTCAGGAAGGAGACGCGTTCTGTCTCCTAGAGATGAACGCACTTTGGTGCGAAAAGTGCAAATCAATCCCAGAACAACAGCAAAGGACCTTGTGAAGATGCTGGAGGAAACAGGTACAAAAGTATCTATACCCACAGTAAAACAAGTCCTATATTGACATAACCTGAAAGGACGCTCAGCAAGGAAGAAGCCACTGCTCCAAAACTACAATAAAAAAGCCAGACTACGGTTTGCATCTGCACATGGGGACAAAGATTGTACTTTTTGGAGAAATGTCCTCTGGTCTGATGAAACAAAAATAGAACTGTTTGGCCATAATGACCATCATTATGTTTGGAGGAAAAAAGGGGAGACTTGCAAGCTGAAGAACACCATCCCAACCATGAAGCACGGGGGTGGCAGCATCATGTTGTGGGGACTCTTTGCTGCAGGAGGGACTGGTGCACTTCACAAAATAGATGGCATCATGAGAAGGGAAAATGATGTGGATATATTGAAGCAACATCTCAAGACACCAGTCAGGAAGTTAAAGCTTGGTCGCAAATGGGTCTTCCAAATGGACAATGACCCCAAGCATACTTCCAAAGTTGTGGCAAAATGGCTTAAGGACAAAAAAGTCAAGGTATTGGAGTGGCCATCACAAAGCCCTGACCTCAATCCTATAGGGAATTTTTACTTGGATTTAATGTCAGGAATGGTGAAAAACTGAGTTTAAATGTATTTCGCTAAGGTGTATGTAAACTTCCGAGTTCAACTGTATATACAGGGAGAGAGAGGAGAGAGAGAGAGATATATATGGGGAGAGAGATATATATATACGGGGAGAGAGAGGAGAGAGATATATATGTGGAGAGAGAGATATGCAGGGAGAGAGATATATATGTGGAGAGAGAGATATGCAGGGAGAGAGATATATATATACAGGGAGAGAGAGGAGAGAGAGATATATGGGGAGAGAGAGGAGAGAGAGATATACAGGGAGAGAGAGGAGAGAGATATACAGGGGAGAGAGAGGAGAGAGAGATATACAGGGAGAGAGAGGAGAGAGAGATATACAGGGGAGAGAGAGGAGAGAGAGATATACAGGGGAGAGAGAGGAGAGAGAGATATACAGGGGAGAGAGAAGAGAGAGAGATATACAGGGGAGAGAGAGGAGAGAGATATACAGGGGAGAGAGAGGAGAGAGAGATATACAGGGGAGAGAGAGGAGAGAGATATATACAGGGAGAGAGAGGAGAGAGAGATATACAGGGAGAGAGAGGAGAGAGGGATATACAGGGGAGAGAGAGGAGAGAGAGATATACAGGGGAGAGAGAGGAGAGAGAGATATACAGGGAGAGAGAGGAGAGAGAGATATACAGGGGAGAAAGAGATATACAGGGGAGAGAGAGGAGAGAGAGATATACAGGGGAGAAAGAGGAGAGAGAGATATACAGGGGAGAGAGAGGAGAGAGATATATACAGGGAGAGAGAGGAGAGAGAGATATACAGGGAGAGAGAGGAGAGAGAGATATACAGGGAGAGAGAGGAGAGAGAGATATACAGGGGAGAGAGAGGAGAGAGAGATATACAGGGGAGAGAGAGGAGAGAGATATACAGGGGAGAGAGAGGAGAGAGAGATATACAGGGAGAGAGAGGAGAGAGAGATATACAGGGGAGAGAGAGGAGAGAGAGATATACAGGGGAGAGAGAGGAGAGAGAGATATACAGGGAGAGAGAGGAGAGAGATATATACAGGGAGAGAGAGGAGAGAGAGATATACAGGGAGAGAGAGGAGAGAGAGATATACAGGGAGAGAGAGGAGAGAGAGATATACAGGGGAGAGAGAGGAGAGAGAGATATACAGGGGAGAGAGAGGAGAGAGATATACAGGGGAGAGAGAGGAGAGAGAGATATACAGGGAGAGAGAGGAGAGAGAGATATATACAGGGAGAGAGAGGAGAGAGAGATATACAGGGAACGAGAGGAGAGAGAGATATACAGGGAGAGAGAGGAGAGAGATATATACAGGGAGAGAGAGGAGAGAGATATACAGGGAACGAGAGGAGAGAGAGATATACAGGGGAGGGAGAGGAGAGAGAGATATATGGGGAGAGAGAGGAGAGAGATATATACAGGGAGAGAGAGGAGAGAGATATACAGGGAGAGAGAGGAGAGAGAGAGATACGGGGAGAGAGAGGAGAGAGATATACGAGGAGAGAGAGGAGAGAGAGATACGGGGAGAGAGAGGAGAGAGATATACAGGGAGAGAGAGGAGAGAGAGATATACAGGGAGAGAGAGGAGAGAGATATACAGGGAGAGAGAGGAGAGAGAGAGATACGGGGAGAGAGAGGAGAGAGATATACGAGGAGAGAGAGGAGAGAGAGATACGGGGAGAGAGAGGAGAGAGATATACAGGGAGAGAGAGGAGAGAGATATACGAGGAGAGAGAGGAGAGAGAGATATACAGGGAGAGAGAGGAGAGAGAGATACGGGGAGAGAGAGGAGAGAGAGATACGGGGAGAGAGAGGAGAGAGATATACAGGGAGAGAGAGGAGAGAGAGATACGGGGAGAGAGAGGAGAGAGATATACAGGGAGAGAGAGGAGAGAGATATACAGGGAGAGAGAGGAGAGAGAGATACGGGGAGAGAGAGGAGAGAGATATACGGGGAGAGAGAGGAGAGAGAGATATACGGGGAGAGAGAGGAGAGAGATATACAGGGAGAGAGAGGAGAGAGAGATATACGGGGAGAGAGAGGAGAGAGATATACAGGGAGAGAGAGGAGAGAGATATACAGGGAGAGAGAGGAGAGAGAGATAAGGTGAGAGAGAGGAGAGAGATATACAGGGAGAGAGAGGAGAGATATATATATACAGGGAGAGAGAGGAGAGAGATATATACAGGGAGAGAGAGGAGAGAGATATACAGGGAGAGAGAGGAGAGAGAGATACGGTGAGAGAGAGGAGAGAGATATACAGGGAGAGAGAGGAGAGATATATATACAGGGAGAGAGAGGAGAGAGAGATACGGTGAGAGAGAGGAGAGAGATATATACAGGGAGAGAGAGGAGAGAGATATACAGGGAGAGAGAGGAGAGAGATATACAGGGAGAGAGAGGAGAGAGATATACAGGGAGAGAGAGGAGAGAGAGATATGGTGAGAGAGAGGAGAGAGATATATACAGGGAGAGAGAGGAGAGAGAGATACGGTGAGAGAGAGGAGAGAGATGTATACAGGGAGAGAGAGGAGAGAGAGATATACGGGGAGAGAGAGGAGAGAGAGATATACAGGGAGAGAGAGGAGAGAGAGATACGGGGAGAGAGAGGAGAGAGATATACAGGGAGAGAGAGGAGAGAGAGATATACGGGGAGAGAGAGGAGAGAGAGATATACAGGGAGAGAGAGGAGAGAGAGATACGGGGAGAGAGAGGAGAGAGATATACAGGGAGAGAGAGGAGAGAGAGATATACAGGGAGAGAGAGGAGAGAGAGATATACAGGGAGAGAGAGGAGAGAGATATATACAGGGAGAGAGAGGAGAGAGAGATATACAGGGAGAGAGAGGAGAGAGATATATACAGGGAGAGAGAGGAGAGAGAGATATACAGGGAGAGAGAGGAGATAGAGATACACAGGGAGAGAGAGGAGAGAGAGATATACGAGGAGAGAGAGGAGAGAGAGATACGGGCAGAGAGAGGAGAGAGATATACGGGGAGAAAGAGGAGAGAGATATATACAGGGAGAGAGAGGAGAGAGAGATATACAGGGAGAGAGAGGAGAGAGAGATATACAGGGAGAGAGAGGAGAGAGAGATATACAGGGAGAGAGAGGAGAGAGAGATACACAGGGAGAGAGAGGAGAGAGAGATATACGAGGAGAGAGAGGAGAGAGAGATACGGGGAGAGAGAGGAGAGAGATATACAGGGAGAGATATATACGGGGAGAAAGAGGAGAGAGATATATACAGGGAGAGAGAGGAGAGAGTATATACAGGGAGAGAGAGGAGAGAGAGATATACAGGGAGAGAGAGGAGAGAGAGATACACAGGGAGAGAGAGGAGAGAGAGTATACGAGGAGAGAGAGGAGATACGGGGAGAGAGAGGAGAGAGATATACGGGGAGAGAGAGGAGAGAGAGATATACGGGGAGAGAGGAGAGAGAGATACAGGGAGAGAGAGGAGAGAGAGATATACGAGGAGAGAGAGGAGAGAGAGATACGGGGAGAGAGGAGAGAGATATACAGGGAGAGAGAGGAGAGAGAGATATACGAGGAGAGAGAGGAGAGAGAGATACGGGGAGGGAGAGAGAGATATACAGGGAGAGAGAGAGAGGAGATATATATGGGGAGAGAGAGAGATACGGGGAGAGAGAGAGATATACGGGAGAGAGAGAGATAGAGATATATATGGGGAGAGAGAGAGATACGGGGAGAGAGAGAGATATACGGGAAGAGAGAGAGATAGATATACGGGGAGAGAGAGAGATATACGGGAAGAGAGAGAGATAGAGATATATATGGGGAGAGAGAGAGATATACGGGGAGAGAGAGAGAGAGATATACGGGAAGAGAGAGAGATAGAGATATATACGGGGAGAGAGAGAGATATACGGGGAGAGAGAGAGAGAGATATACGGGAAGAGAGAGAGATAGAGATATATACGGGGAGAGAGAGAGATATACGGGGAGAGAGAGAGAGAGATATACGGGGAGAGAGAGAGATATACGGGAAGAGAGAGAGATATACGGGGAGAGAGAGAGATATATATGGGGAGAAAGAGAGATACGGGGAGAGAGAGAGATATACGGGGAGAGAGAGGAGAGAGAGATATACAGGGAGAGAGAGGAGAGAGAGATATACAGGGGAGAGAGAGGAGAGAGAGAGAAATATACGGGGAGAGATAGGAGAGAGAGAGAGATATACAGGGAGAGAGAGGAGAGAGAGATATACAGGGGAGAGAGAGGAGAGAGAGAGAAATATACGGGGAGAGAGAGGAGAGAGAGAAATACGGGGAGAGATAGGAGAGAGAGAGAGATATACAGGGAGAGAGAGGAGAGAGAGATATACAGGGGAGAGAGAGGAGAGAGAGAGAAATATACGGGGAGAGAGAGGAGAGAGAGAGAGATATACAGGGAGAGAGAGGAGAGAGAGAGAAATATACGGGGAGAGAGAGGAGAGAGAGAGAGATATACAGGGGAGAGAGAGGAGAGAGAGAGAAATATACGGGGAGAGAGAGGAGAGAGAGAGAGATATACAGGGAGAGAGAGGAGAGAGAGATATACAGGGGAGAGAGAGGAGAGAGAGAGAAATATACGGGGAGAGAGAGGAGAGAGAGAAATACGGGGAGAGATAGGAGAGAGAGAGAGATATACAGGGAGAGAGAGAGATACAGGGGAGAGAGAGGAGAGAGAGATATACGGGGAGAGAGAGGAGAGAGATATATACAGGGAGAGAGAGGAGAGAGAGATATACAGGGAGAGAGAGGAGAGAGAGATATACGAGGAGAGAGAGGAGAGAGAGATACAGGGAGAGAGAGGAGAGAGATATACGGGGAGAGAGAGGAGAGAGATATACAGGGAGAGAGAGGAGAGAGAGATATACGAGGAGAGAGAGGAGAGAGAGATATACAGGGGAGAGAGAGGAGAGAGAGAGAAATATACGGGGAGAGAGAGGAGAGAGAGAGAGATATACAGGGGAGAGAGAGGAGAGAGAGAGAAATATACGGGGAGAGAGAGGAGAGAGAGAGAGATATACAGGGAGAGAGAGGAGAGAGAGATATACAGGGGAGAGAGAGGAGAGAGAGAGAAATATACGGGGAGAGAGAGGAGAGAGAGAAATACGGGGAGAGATAGGAGAGAGAGAGAGATATACAGGGAGAGAGAGAGATACAGGGGAGAGAGAGGAGAGAGAGATATACGGGGAGAGAGAGGAGAGAGATATATACAGGGAGAGAGAGGAGAGAGAGATATACAGGGAGAGAGAGGAGAGAGAGATATACGAGGGAGAGAGAGGAGAGAGAGATACGGGGAGAGAGAGGAGAGAGATATACAGGGAGAGAGAGGAGAGAGAGATATACGAGGAGAGAGAGGAGAGAGAGATACACAGGGAGAGAGAGGAGAGAGAGATATACAGGGAGAGAGAGGAGAGAGAGATATACAGGGAGAGAGAGGAGAGAGAGATATACGAGGAGAGAGAGGAGAGAGAGATACGGGGAGAGAGAGGAGAGAGATATACGGGGAGAAAGAGGAGAGAGATATACAGGGAGAGAGAGGAGAGAGATATATACGGGGAGAGAGAGGAGAGAGAGATATATATGGGGAGAGAGAGAGAGAGATATACGGGGAGAGAGAGAGATATACGGGGAGAGAGAGAGAGAGATATACGGGGAGAGAGAGAGATATACGGGAAGAGAGAGAGATATACGGGGAGAGAGAGAGATATATATGGGGAGAGAGAGGAGAGAGAGATATACAGGGGAGAGAGAGGAGAGAGAGAGAAATATACGGGGAGAGATAGGAGAGAGAGAGAGATATACAGGGAGAGAGAGGAGAGAGAGATATATATGGGGAGAGAGAGAGATACGGGGAGAGAGAGAGAGAGATATACGGGGAGAGAGAGAGATATACGGGAAGAGAGAGAGATATACGGGGAGAGAGAGAGATATATATGGGGAGAGAGAGGAGAGAGAGATATACAGGGAGAGAGAGGAGATAGAGATACACAGGGAGAGAGAGGAGAGAGAGATATACGAGGAGAGAGAGGAGAGAGAGATACGGGCAGAGAGAGGAGAGAGATATACGGGGAGAAAGAGGAGAGAGATATATACAGGGAGAGAGAGGAGAGAGAGATATACAGGGAGAGAGAGGAGAGAGAGATATACAGGGAGAGAGAGGAGAGAGAGATATACAGGGAGAGAGAGGAGAGAGAGATACACAGGGAGAGAGAGGAGAGAGAGATATACGAGGAGAGAGAGGAGAGAGAGATACGGGGAGAGAGAGGAGAGAGATATACAGGGAGAGATATATACGGGGAGAAAGAGGAGAGAGATATATACAGGGAGAGAGAGGAGAGAGATATATACAGGGAGAGAGAGGAGAGAGAGATATACAGGGAGAGAGAGGAGAGAGAGATACACAGGGAGAGAGAGGAGAGAGAGATATACGAGGAGAGAGAGGAGAGAGAGATACGGGGAGAGAGAGGAGAGAGATATACGGGGAGAAAGAGGAGAGAGAGATATACGGGGAGAGAGAGGAGAGAGAGATACACAGGGAGAGAGAGGAGAGAGAGATATACGAGGAGAGAGAGGAGAGAGAGATACGGGGAGAAAGAGGAGAGAGATATACAGGGAGAGAGAGGAGAGAGAGATATACGAGGAGAGAGAGGAGAGAGAGATACGGGGAGAGAGAGGAGAGAGAGATATACAGGGAGAGAGAGGAGAGAGAGATATATATGGGGAGAGAGAGAGATACGGGGAGAGAGAGAGATATACGGGAAGAGAGAGAGATAGAGATATATATGGGGAGAGAGAGAGATACGGGGAGAGAGAGAGATATACGGGAAGAGAGAGAGATAGATATACGGGGAGAGAGAGAGATATACGGGAAGAGAGAGAGATAGAGATATATATGGGGAGAGAGAGAGATATACGGGGAGAGAGAGAGAGAGATATACGGGAAGAGAGAGAGATAGAGATATATACGGGGAGAGAGAGAGATATACGGGGAGAGAGAGAGAGAGATATACGGGAAGAGAGAGAGATAGAGATATATACGGGGAGAGAGAGAGATATACGGGGAGAGAGAGAGAGAGATATACGGGGAGAGAGAGAGATATACGGGAAGAGAGAGAGATATACGGGGAGAGAGAGAGATATATATGGGGAGAGAGAGAGATACGGGGAGAGAGAGAGATATACGGGGAGAGAGAGGAGAGAGAGATATACAGGGAGAGAGAGGAGAGAGAGATATACAGGGGAGAGAGAGGAGAGAGAGAGAAATATACGGGGAGAGATAGGAGAGAGAGAGAGATATACAGGGAGAGAGAGGAGAGAGAGATATACAGGGGAGAGAGAGGAGAGAGAGAGAAATATACGGGGAGAGAGAGGAGAGAGAGAAATACGGGGAGAGATAGGAGAGAGAGAGAGATATACAGGGAGAGAGAGGAGAGAGAGATATACAGGGGAGAGAGAGGAGAGAGAGAGAAATATACGGGGAGAGAGAGGAGAGAGAGAGAGATATACAGGGAGAGAGAGGAGAGAGAGAGAAATATACGGGGAGAGAGAGGAGAGAGAGAGAGATATACAGGGGAGAGAGAGGAGAGAGAGAGAAATATACGGGGAGAGAGAGGAGAGAGAGAGAGATATACAGGGAGAGAGAGGAGAGAGAGATATACAGGGGAGAGAGAGGAGAGAGAGAGAAATATACGGGGAGAGAGAGGAGAGAGAGAAATACGGGGAGAGATAGGAGAGAGAGAGAGATATACAGGGAGAGAGAGAGATACAGGGGAGAGAGAGGAGAGAGAGATATACGGGGAGAGAGAGGAGAGAGATATATACAGGGAGAGAGAGGAGAGAGAGATATACAGGGAGAGAGAGGAGAGAGAGATATACGAGGAGAGAGAGGAGAGAGAGATACGGGGAGAGAGAGGAGAGAGATATACGGGGAGAAAGAGGAGAGAGATATACAGGGAGAGAGAGGAGAGAGAGATATACGAGGAGAGAGAGGAGAGAGAGATATACAGGGGAGAGAGAGGAGAGAGAGAGAAATATACGGGGAGAGAGAGGAGAGAGAGAGAGATATACAGGGGAGAGAGAGGAGAGAGAGAGAAATATACGGGGAGAGAGAGGAGAGAGAGAGAGATATACAGGGAGAGAGAGGAGAGAGAGATATACAGGGGAGAGAGAGGAGAGAGAGAGAAATATACGGGGAGAGAGAGGAGAGAGAGAAATACGGGGAGAGATAGGAGAGAGAGAGAGATATACAGGGAGAGAGAGAGATACAGGGGAGAGAGAGGAGAGAGAGATATACGGGGAGAGAGAGGAGAGAGATATATACAGGGAGAGAGAGGAGAGAGAGATATACAGGGAGAGAGAGGAGAGAGAGATATACGAGGAGAGAGAGGAGAGAGAGATACGGGGAGAGAGAGGAGAGAGATATACAGGGAGAGAGAGGAGAGAGAGATATACGAGGAGAGAGAGGAGAGAGAGATACACAGGGAGAGAGAGGAGAGAGAGATATACAGGGAGAGAGAGGAGAGAGAGATATACAGGGAGAGAGAGGAGAGAGAGATATACGAGGAGAGAGAGGAGAGAGAGATATGGGGAGAGAGAGGAGAGAGATATATGGGGAGAAAGAGGAGAGAGATATACAGGGAGAGAGAGGAGAGAGATATATACGGGGAGAGAGAGGAGAGAGAGATATATATGGGGAGAGAGAGAGAGAGATATATGGGGAGAGAGAGAGATATACGGGGAGAGAGAGAGAGAGATATACGGGGAGAGAGAGAGATATACGGGAAGAGAGAGAGATATACGGGGAGAGAGAGAGATATATATGGGGAGAGAGAGGAGAGAGAGATATACAGGGGAGAGAGAGGAGAGAGAGAGAAATATACGGGGAGAGATAGGAGAGAGAGAGAGATATACAGGGAGAGAGAGGAGAGAGAGATATATATGGGGAGAGAGAGAGATACGGGGAGAGAGAGAGAGAGATATACGGGGAGAGAGAGAGATATACGGGAAGAGAGAGAGATATACGGGGAGAGAGAGAGATATATATGGGGAGAGAGAGAGATACGGGGAGAGAGAGAGATATACAGGGAGAGAGAGGAGAGAGAGATATACAGGGGAGAGAGAGGAGAGAGAGAGAAATATACGGGGAGAGAGAGGAGAGAGAGAGAGATATACAGGGAGAGAGAGGAGAGAGAGATATACAGGGGAGAGAGAGGAGAGAGAGAGAAATATACGGGAAGAGATAGGAGAGAGAGAGAGATATACAGGGAGAGAGAGGAGAGAGAGATATACAGGGGAGAGAGAGGAGAGAGAGAGAAATATACGGGGAGAGAGAGGAGAGAGAGAAATACGGGGAGAGATAGGAGAGAGAGAGAGATATACAGGGAGAGAGAGGAGAGAGAGATATACAGGGGAGAGAGAGGAGAGAGAGAGAAATATACGGGGAGAGAGCGGAGAGAGAGAAATACGGGGAGAGATAGGAGAGAGAGAGAGATATACAGGGAGAGAGAGGAGAGAGAGATATACAGGGGAGAGAGAGGAGAGAGAGAGAAATATACGGGGAGAGAGAGGAGAGAGAGAGAGATATACAGGGAGAGAGAGGAGAGAGAGATATACAGGGGAGAGAGAGGAGAGAGAGAGAAATATACGGGGAGAGAGAGGAGAGAGAGAAATACAGGGAGAGATAGGAGAGAGAGAGAGATATACAGGGAGAGAGAGAGATACAGGGGAGAGAGAGGAGAGAGAGATATACGGGGAGAGAGAGGAGAGAGAGATTTAGAGCTTTCGGAAAGTATTCAGAAACCTCAACATGTTCCACAGGTTGTTAGGTTATAGCCTAATTCTAAAATGGATTAAATGTTTATTTCCCCTCATTAATCTACACACAATACCCCATAATGATAAAGCAAAAACAGGTTTTTAAACATTTTTGCAAGTGTATTACAAATTTAAAACTGAAATATCACATTTACGTAAATATTCAGACCCTTTACTCAGTACTTTGTTGAAGCACCTTTGGCAGCGATTACAGCCGTGAGTCTTCTTGGGTATGACACTACAAGCTTGGCAGACCTGTATTTGTGGAGTTTCTCCCATTCTTCTCTGCAGATCCTCTCAAGCTCTGTCAGGTTGGATGGGGAGCACAGCTGTTTTCAGGTCTCTCCAGATATGTTCGATCGGGTTCAAGTCTGGGCTCTGGCTTGGCCACTCAAGGACAGACCGACATGGAGAGACAGAAAGGGAGAAACAAAGAGAGAGGAGGGAGAGACAGAAAGGGAGAGACAAAGCGAGAGGAGGGAGAGAGAGAGAGAGACAGAAAGGGAGATACAAAGATAGAAGAGGGAGAGAGAGAGATTATTTTCTAAAGGCATTCTGTTTTCTGTCTGTCTGTCTGTCTGTCTGTCTGTCTGTCTGTCTGTCTGTCTGTCTGTCTGTCTGTCTGTCTGTCTGTCTGTCTGTCTGTCTGTCTGCCTGTCTGTCTGTCTGTCTGTCTGTCTGTCTGTCTGCCTGTCCCAGACTGTAGATTCCTGTGTGTGTACTGTAGCTAGTCTCTCTGTCAGTACTGGAAAAGGAATGATATACCCATCAGTTGGTACAGTACAGAGGATAATGTAGGATTCTAGATGGGATATATCAGTTGGTACAGTACAGAGGATAATGTAGGATTCTAGATGGGATATATCAGTTGGTACAGTACAGAGGATAATGTAGGATTCTAGAAGGGATATATCAGTTGGTACAGTACAGTGGGTAATGTAGGATTCTAGAAGGGATATATCAGTTGGTACAGTACAGTGGGTAATGTAGGATTCTAGATGGGATATATCATTTGGTACAGTACAGTGGATAATGTAGGATTCTAGAAGGGATATATCAGTTGGTACAGTACAGAGGATAATGTAGGATTCTAGAAGGGATATATCAGTTGGTACAGTACAGTGGGTAATGTAGGATTCTAGATGGGATATATCATTTGGTACAGTACAGTGGATAATGTAGGATTCTAGAAGGGATATATCAGTTGGTACAGTACAGAGGATAATGTAGGATTCTAGATGGGATATATCAGTAGGTACAGTACAGAGGATAATGTAGGATTCTAGACGGGATATATCATTTGGTACAGTACAGTGGATAATGTAGGATTCTAGAAGGGATATATCAGTTGGTACAGTACAGAGGATAATGTAGGATTCTAGATGTGATATATCAGTTGGTACAGTACAGAGGATAATGTAGGATTCTAGATGGGATATATCAGTTGGTACAGTACAGAGGATAATGTAGGATTCTAGACGGGATATATCAGTTGGTACAGTACAGAGGATAATGTAGGATTCTAGATGTGATATATCAGTTGGTACAGTACAGAGGATAATGTAGGATTCTAGATGGGATATATCAGTTGGTACAGTACAGAGGATAATGTAGGATTCTAGACGGGATATATCAGTTGGTACAGTACAGAGGATAATGTAGGATTCTAGATGGGATATATCAGTTGGTACAGCACAGAGGATAATGTAGGATTCTAGATGGAATATATCAGTTGGTACAGTACAGTGGATAATGTAGGATTCTAGAAGGGATATATCAGTTGGTACAGTACAGTGGATAATGTAGGATTCTAGATGGGATATATCAGTTGGTACAGTACAGTGGATAATGTAGGATTCTAGATGGAATATATCAGTTGGTACAGTACAGAGGATAATGTAGGATTCTAGATGGGATATATCAGTTGGTACAGTACAGTGGATAATGTAGGATTCTAGACGGGATATATCAGTTGGTACAGTACAGTGGATAATGTAGGATTCTAGATGGAATATATCAGTTGGTACAGTACAGAGGATAATGTAGGATTCTAGATGGGATATATCAGTTGGTACAGTACAGTGGATAATGTAGGATTCTAGATGGGATATATCAGTTGGTACAGTACAGAGGATAATGTAGGATTCTAGATGGAATATATCAGTTGGTACAGTACAGAGGATAATGTAGGATTCTAGACGGGGTATATCAGTTGGTACAGTACAGAGGATGTTCAGTATAGTTAGTGTATGATGACATGTTAAACATGTGAAGGCTGGCCAAGCCTCTATGTGAGGATATCTGCTAGTTACAGCTCTCTCCACCACTCCCTAGTTTTGGGGTTGGACTGGCATTCCGTTTCCCTTTTTACCCACAATGCCGACTGCTCACCATAGCTATGAAATTCTCTACTATAAACCACAGGACATTACTCTAACATTCTGTATGGACCTGCCCTAGTCTGTCATCCGCTTATAGTCTGGTCTCATCCCAGCTAACATTCTGTAGGGACCTGCCCTAGTCTGTCATCCGCTTATAGTCTGGTCTCATCCCAGCTAACATTCTGTAGGGACCTGCCCTAGTCTGTCATCCGCTTATAGTCTGGTCTCATCCCAGCTAACATTCTGTAGGGACCTGCCCTAGTCTGTCATCCGCTTATAGTCTGGTCTCATCCCAGCTAACATTCTGTATGGACCTGCCCTAGTCTGTCATCCACTTATAGTCTGGTCTCATCCCAGCTAACATTCTGTATGGACCTGCCCTAGTCTGTCATCCACTTATAGTCTGGGTCTCATCCCAGCTAACATTCTGTAGGGACCTGCCCTAGTCTGTCATCCGCTTATAGTCTGGTCTCATCCCAGCTAACATTCTGTATGGACCTGCCCTAGTCTGTCATCCACTTATAGTCTGGGTCTCATCCCAGCTAACATTCTGTAGGGACCTGCCCTAGTCTGTCATCCGCTTATAGTCTGGTCTCATCCCAGCTAACATTCTGTATGGACCTGCCCTAGTCTGTCATCCGCTTATAGTCTGGGTCTCATCCCAGCTAACATTCTGTAGGGACCTGCCCTAGTCTGTCATCCACTTATAGTCTGGGTCTCATCCCAGCTAACATTCTGTATGGACCTGCCCTAGTCTGTCATCCACTTATAGTCTGGGTCTCATCCCAGCTAACATTCTGTAGGGAGGGAGAGGGGAGGGGAGGGGAGAGGAGAGGGGAGAGGAGGTTGAGGGGAGGGGAGGGAGAGAGGAGGGGAGGGATGGAGGGAGAGTGGAGGAGAGGGGAGGGGAGAGGAGGTTGAGGGGAGGGAGGGAGGGAGGGAGGGAGGGAGGGAGGGAGGGAGGGAGGGAGGGAGGGAGGGAGGAGGTTGAGGGGAGGGGAGTCTAGGTGGGGAGGGAGGGGAGGGGAGGGATGGAGGTTGAGGGGAGGCGAGTCTAGGTGGGGAGGGAGAGGGGAGGGGAGGGGAGGGGAGAGGAGAGGGGAGAGGAGGTTGAGGGGAGGGGAGGGGAGGGGAGAGGAGGTTGATGGGAGGGGAGTCTAGGTGGGGAGGGAGGGAGGGAGGAAGGGGAGAGGAGGTTGAGAGGAGTCTAAGTGGGCAGGGAGGGAGAGGAGAGGAGGTTGAGGGGAGTCTAGGTGGGGAGGAGAGGGAGGTAGAGGAGAGGAGGTTGAGAGGAGTCTAGGTGGGGAGGAGAGGGAGGTAGAGGAGAGGAGGTTGAGAGGAGTCTAGGTGGGGAGGAGAGGGAGGTAGAGGAGAGGAGGTTGAGAGGAGTCTAGGTGGGGAGGAGAGGGAGGTAGAGGAGAGGAGGTTGAGAGGAGTCTAGGTGGGGAGGAGAGGGAGGTAGAGGAGAGGAGGTTGAGAGGAGTCTAGGTGGGGAGGAGAGGGGTGGTGGGGAGAACGAGTGACATTTGGAAGAAGTGTGAACATTTATCAGTGTTGCTGTGATGTGTCTCTCCTCAGATGGTGTTTGAGGTGGTGACCTCAGGACGTCGTGGCCTGCTGGCCATCAGAAATGTGGTGCTCCAGGGCCATCAGTGCAGTAAGTCCCACTACACACACACACACACACACACACACACACACACACACACACACACACACACACACACACACACACACCCCTCCCATCTCCGCCCGCCGACATAAAAAACATCATCAAACTATCCTCCTTGTCCTTTTCCTGACACCTCCAGATATCAATATAGTACAGAGACAGAGACACTATATCTTTCTCTAGGTGTTAGAAACACACAACAACAGGCATTTTCACAGCATCGGGCAATGGATATAACACACACACTCTCGCAAGCACACACACACACACACACACACACACACACACACACACACACACACACACACACACACACACACACACACACACACACACACACACACACACACACACACACACACACACACACACACACACACACACACACACACACGCACTAGCACTATCATGCAAGCACGCGGGCACACACACACACACACCTCCCTTTCCCTCCCTCCCTCTGTCCCTCCTGAACAATATTTATAGCTATAGTCGACACACATAAAGCCTGTTGAGAATCTACTGCTGAAGTGGCTCTGTTAAATCTGTCCTTTGAGAGAGGGAGAGAGCGAGAGAGCGAGAGTTATAGAGGGAGAGGGGTGATGGAGGGAACGGAAGAATAGAGGAGAGAGAGAGATGAAAACAAATGGCACCATATGCTGCATATAGGCTTTTTTTGTATCTTCCATTTATCCTCTCTTTCCTTAAAAGTGTTGGCCAGCCATAACCTCTGTCCTATCTATCCTCTCTTTCCTTAAAAGTGTTGGCCAGCCATAACCTCTGTCCTATCTATCCTCTCTTTCCTTAAAAGTGTTGGCCAGCCATAACCTCTGTCCTATCTATCCTCTCTTTCCTTAAAAGTGTTGGCCAGCCATAACCTCTGTCCTATCTATCCTCTCTTTCCTTAAAAGTGTTGGCCAGCCATAACCTCTGTCCTATCTATCCTCTCTTTCCTTAAAAGTGTTGGCCAGCCATAACCTCTGTCCTATCTATCCTCTCTTTCCTTAAAAGTGTTGGCCAACCATAACCTCTGTCCTATCTATCCTCTCTTTCCTTAAAAGTGTTGGCCAGCCATAACCTCTGTCCTATCTATCCTCTCTTTCCTTAAAAGTGTTGGCCAGCCATAACCTCTGTCCTATCTATCCTCTCTTTCCTTAAAAGTGTTGGCCAGCCATAACCTCTGTCCTATCTATCCTCTCTTTCCTTAAAAGTGTTGGCCAACCATAACCTCTGTCCTATCTATCCTCTCTTTCCTTAAAAGTGTTGGCCAACCATAACCTCTGTCCTATCTATCCCCACTTTCCTTAAAAGTGTTGGCCAGCCATAACCTCTGTCCTATCTATCCTCTCTTTCCTTAAAAGTGTTGGCCAGCCATAACCTCTGTCCTATCTATCCTCTCTTTCCTTAAAAGTGTTGGCCAACCATAACCTCTGTCCTATCTATCCTCTCTTTCCTAAAAAGGCTCTCTAAGGTCAGGGCGTGACACTGAGATCTACCGCTCAGATTATATATATATATATATAAGGTCAGGGTGTGACAATCTTTCCACATTTTGAAAACTCAATTGAATATAAACCCAAAAACTGCATGTTGGTTGATCAGATGTACTTGACTTGGTGGGTAGTAGGCTATAATATAGTGTTTCTACATGCTACTACTGAACATGTGTGTGTTTTCAATCATATACCTCAGGTAGTGAACATGTGTTTCGAGGTGTTGAGGGAGAGTAATGTTCTGTTTAGTACCTCATATACCACAGGTAGTGAACATGTGTTTCGAGGTGTTGAGGGAGAGTAATGTTCTGTTTAGTACCTCATATACCACAGGTAGTGAACATGTGTTTCTGGGAGAGTTACAGGTGTTGAGGGAGAGTTATGTTCTGTTTAGTACCAGCCTGGGAGTCTCATGTTCTTTAAGGCCAGCCCAGAGGTGTGCTAAGGTTAGACGCCTCATAATGGTACGGCCAGAGCAATTTACATGACATACACTTGAAGTCGGACGTTTACATACACCTTAGCCAAATACATTTAAACTCAGTGTTTCACAATTCCTGACATTTAATCCTTGTAAAAATTCCCCTGTCTTAGGTCAGTTAGGATCACCACTTTATTTTAAGAATGTGAAATGTCAGAATAATAGTAGAGAGAATTATTTATTTCAGCTTTTATTTATTTCATCACATTCCCAGTGGGTCAGAAGTTTACATACACTACATTTGTATTTGGTAGCATTGCCTTTAAATTGTTTAACTTGGGTCAAACGCTTCGGGTAGCCTTCCACAAGCTTACCACAATAAGTTGGATGAATTTTGGCCCATTCCTCCTGACAGAGCTGGTGTAACGGAGTCAGGTTTGTAGGCCTCCTTGCTCGCACATGTTTTGTCAGTTCTGCCCACAAATTATCTATAGGATTGAGGTCAGGGCTTTGTGATGGCCACTCCAATACCTTGACTCTGTTGTCCTTAAGCCATTTTGCCACAACTTTGGAAGTATGCTCGGGGTCATTGTCCATTTGGAAGACCCATTTGCAAGCATCCTTTAACTTCCTGATGTCGTAAGATGTTGATACAATATATCAGCATAATTTTCCTGCCTCATGATGCCATCTATTTTGTGAAGTGCACCAGTCCCTCCTGCAGCAAAGCACCCCCACAACATGATGCTGCCACCCCCGTGCTTCACGGTTGGGATGGTGTTCTTCGGCTTGCAAGTCTCCCCTTTTTTCCTCCAAACATAATGATGGTCATTATGGCCAAACAGTTCTATTTTTGTTTCATCAGACCAGAGGACATTTCTCCAAAAAGTATAATCTTTGTCCCCATGTGCAGATGCAAACCGTAGTCTGACTTTTTATGGCGGTTTTAGAGCAGTGGTGTAACGGTATTTGTCGTCTGAAGAAGAGGAATCATCGGACCAAAGCGCAGCATTGTAAGTGTTCAGGCTTGTTTTATTAAAACTGAACACTATAACAAAAAATAAACAAGAGAATAACTGAAACAGTCCTGTAAGGTCAAAACACTAAACAGAAATTAACTACCCACAAAAACCATGTCGGAAAACGCTACCTAAGTATGGTTCCCAATCAGAGACAACGATAGACAGCTGTCCCTGATTGAGAACCATACCCGGCCAAAACAAAGAAATACAAAACATAGAAAAAATAACATAGAATGCCCACCCAAATCACACCCTGACCAAACCAAAATAGAGACATAAAAAAGCTCTCTATGGTCAGGGCGTGACAAGTGTTTTTTTCCTTGTTGAGCGGCCTTTCAGGTTATGTCGATATCGGACTCTTTTTACTGTGGATATAGATACTTTTGTACCGGTTTCCTCCAGCATCTTCACAAGGTCCTTTGCTGTTGTTCTGGGATTGATTTGCACTTTTCGCACTAAAGTACGTTCATCTCTAGGTGACAGAACGTGTCTCCTTCCTGAGCGGTATGACAGCTGCGTGGTCCCATGGTGTTTATACTTGCGTACTAATGTTTATACAGATGAATGTGGTACCTTCAGGCATTTGGAAATTGCTCCCAAGGATGAACCAGACTTGTGGAGGTCTACAATTTTTTTTCTGAGGTCTTGGCTTATTTATTTTCATTTTCCATGATGTCAAGCAAAGAGGCACTGAGTTAGAAGGTAGGCCTTGAAATACATCCACAGGTACACCTCCATTTGTCTCAAATTATGTCAAATAGTCTATCAAAAGCTTCTAAAGCCATGACATCATTTTCTGGACTTTTCCAAGCTGTTTAAAGGCACAGTCAACTTAGTGTATGTAAACTTCTGACCCACTGAAATTGTGATACAGTGAATTATAAGTGAAATGATCTGTCTGTAAACAATTGTTGGAAAAATTACTTGCGTCATGCACAAAGTAGATGCACTAACCGACTTGCCAAAACTATAGTTTGTTAACAAAAATGTGTGGAGTGGTTAAACAACGAGTTTTAATGACTCCAACCTAAGTGTATGTAAACTTTAGACTTCAACTGTACGTAGGTTCTGCAATCTACAGCCTCATGATAAGACCTGCAATCTTCAGCCCTCATGATAAGACCTGCAATCTACAGCCTCATGATAAGACCTGCAATCTACAGCCTCATGATAAGACCTGCAATCTACAGCCTCATGATAAGACCTGCAATCTACAGCCTCATGATAAGACCTGCAATCTACAGCCTCATGATAAGACCTGCAATCTACAGCCTAATGATAAGACCTGCAATCTACAGCCTCATGATAAGACCTGCAATCTACAGCCTCATGATAAGACCTGCAATCTACAGCCTCATGATAAGACCTGCAATCTACAGCCTCATGATAAGACCTGCAATCTACAGCCTCATGATAAGACCTGCAATCTACAGCCTCATGATAAGACCTGCAATCTACAGCCTCATGATAAGACCTGCAATCTACAGCCTAATGATAAGACCTGCAATCTACAGCCTAATGATAAGACCTGCAATCTACAGCCTCATGATAAGACCTGCAATCTACAGCCTAATGATAAGACCTGCAATCTTCAGCCCTCATGATAAGACCTGCAATCTACAGCCTAATGATAAGACCTGCAATCTACAGCCTCATGATAAGACCTGCAATCTACAGCCTCATGATAAGACCTGCAATCTACAGCCTCATGATAAGACCTGCAATCTACAGCCTCATGATAAGACCTGCAATCTTCAGCCCTCATGATAAGACCTGCAATCTACAGCCTCATGATAAGACCTGCAATCTACAGCCTCATGATAAGACCTGCAATCTTCAGCCCTCATGATAAGACCTGCAATCTACAGCCTCATGATAAGACCTGCAATCTTCAGGTCAATGTGAAGGATTTCCATAGTAAAGGGACTAGTTTCTGCACCGCACACAAATGTAGCAGGAGCAGATCAATGAAAACACTTGTCACCACGGCGACGACGTGATAGATGTTTAAATGTAGAAATGTGAACGGATCAATACGCCGCTTAGGGAGTGGTGATCGGGTTTCTCTCTGAGTGATACTCATACGCTGCATCGATCGTGAGCTCCATCCCGAATGTCCACCCTATTCCCTATATAGTGGACTACCTTTTAACCAGAGCCAAAAGTAGTGCACTTATATAGGGAATAGGGTGCCGTTTGGGATGCAGTCAGGGTCTAGAGGGGTCCTAGTGGAGCAGAGGCAATTCATTTTGTGCTTAATACGACCGTGTGGAATATGGGCTAGCTCTGAGATGTGATTAGTACTGCCTGTGTGGTCCATCGCCTCCCCTTACAACGCAGCATTTAAAAAGACATTAGCAAACGATGAGAAAAATGGATTTGTCTGGTTTGGCATTTAGAGGAGGATTGACAGGTCAAAGTCATAATACTAGGTAATACTGATACTGTGTATTGTAATGTAATATATCATATAGTCATAATACTAGGTAATACTGATACTGTGTATTCTACTGTAATATATCATATAGTCATAATACTAGGTAATACTGATACTGTGTATTGTAATGTAATATATCATATAGTCATAATACTAGGTAATACTGATACTGTGTATTCTACTGTAATATATCATATAGTCATAATACTAGGTAATACTGATACTGTGTATTCTACTGTAATATATAATATAGTCATAATACTAGGTAATACTGATACTGTGTATTCTACTGTAATATATCATACAGTCATAATACTAGGTAATACTGATACTGTGTATTCTACTGTAATATATCATATAGACATAATACTAGGTAATACTGATACTGTGTATTCTACTGTAATATATCATATAGACATAATACTAGGTAATACTGATACTGTGTATTCTACTGTAATATATCATATAGTCGTAATACTGATACTGTGTATTCTACTGTAATATATCATATAGACATAATACTAGGTAATACTGATACTGTGTATTCTACTGTAATATATCATATAGACATAATACTAGGTAATACTGATACTGTGTATTCTACTGTAATATATCATATAGTCATAATACTAGGTAATACTGATACTGTGTATTCTACTGTAATATATCATATAGACATACTACTAGGTAATACTGGTACTGTGTATTATACTGTAATATATCATATAGTCATAATACTAGGTAATACTGATACTGTGTATTCTACTGTAATATATCATACAGTCATAATACTAGGTAATACTGATACTGTGTATTCTACTGTAATATATCATATAGACATAATACTAGGTAATACTGATACTGTGTATTCTACTGTAATATATCATATAGACATAATACTAGGTAATACTGATACTGTGTATTCTACTGTAATATATCATATAGTCGTAATACTGATACTGTGTATTCTACTGTAATATATCATATAGACATAATACTAGGTAATACTGATACTGTGTATTCTACTGTAATATATCATATAGACATAATACTAGGTAATACTGATACTGTGTATTCTACTGTAATATATCATATAGTCATAATACTAGGTAATACTGATACTGTGTATTCTACTGTAATATATCATATAGACATAATACTAGGTAATACTGGTACTGTATATTATACTGTAATATATCATATAGTCATAATACTAGGTAATACTGATACTGTGTATTCTACTGTAATATATCATATAGTCATAATACTAGGTAATACTGATACTGTGTATTTTACTGTAATATATCATATAGACATACTACTAGGTTATACTGATACTGTGTATTCTACTGTAATATATCATATAGACATACTACTAGGTTATACTGATACTGTGTATTCTACTGTAATATATAATATAGACATAATACTAGGTTATACTGATACTGTGTATTCTACTGGGTCTTTGTAGGGTTGCTTGTGTTTCTATCTAACTCGTCAAGGTCAGATGTTTATTTCGCCTGGTTTTCCTCCTTACAGAATGGGGGGGGGTTACAGTGAAGTACATGTTGAAATTATTCTCTGCATTTAAATGGTCTTATGATATATCCGGATTGGATCTTTAATACCTCTTATTATAACAACACATACAGTACCAGTGTTCACATAATGTAATGCTTTGTTGTCGACTCTAACCCGTGTAGTGTCCACATAATGTAATGCTTTGTTGTAGACTCTAACCCGTGTAGTGTTCACATAATGTAATGCTTTGTTGTCGACTCTAACCCGTGTAGTGTTCACATAATGTAATGCTTTGTTGTAGACTCTAACCCGTGTAGTGTCCACATAATGTAATGCTTTGTTTAAGACTCTAACCCGTGTAGTGTTCACATATTGTAATGCTTTGTTGTCGACTCTAACCCGTGTAGTGTTCACATAATGTAATGCTTTGTTGTCGACTCTAACCCGTGTAGTGTTCACATAATGTAATGCTTTGTTGTAGACTCTAACCCGTGTAGTGTTCACATAATGTAATGCTTTGTTGTAGACTCTAACCCGTGTAGTTTTCACATAATGTAATGCTTTGTTGTCGACTCTAACCCGTGTAGTGTTCACATAATGTAATGCTTTGTTGTAGACTCTAACCCGTGTAGTGTTCACATAATGTAATGCTTTGTTTAAGACTCTAACCCGTTTAGTGTTCACATAATGTAATGCTTTGTTGTAGTCTCTAACCCGTGTAGTGTCCACATAATGTAATGCTTTGTTGTAGACTCTAACCCGTGTAGTGTTCACATAATGTAATGCTTTGTTGTAGACTCTAACCCGTGTAGTGTTCACATAATGTAATGCTTTGTTGTAGACTCTAACCCGTGTAGTGTTCACATAATGTAATGCTTTGTTGTAGACTCTAACCCGTGGAGTGTTCACATAATGTAATGCTTTGTTGTCGACTCTAACCCGTGTAGTGTTCACATAATGTAATGCTTTGTTGTAGACTCTAACCCGTGTAGTGTTCACATAATGTAATGCTTTGTTGTAGACTCTAACCCGTGTAGTGTTCACATAATGTAATGCTTTGCTGTCGACTCTAACCCGTGTAGTGTTCACATAATGTAATGCTTTGTTGTAGACTCTAACCCGTGTAGTGTTCACATAATGTAATGCTTTGTTGTAGACTCTAACCCGTGTAGTGTTCACATAATGTAATGCTTTGTTGTAGACTCTAACCCGTGTAGTGTTCACATAATGTAATGCTTTGTTGTCGACTCTAACCCGTGTAGTGTTCACATAATGTAATGCTTTGTTGTAGACTCTAACCCGTGTAGTGTTCACATAATGTAATGCTTTGTTGTAGACTCTAACCCGTGTAGTGTTCACATAATGTAATGCTTTGTTGTAGACTCTAACCCGTGTAGTGTTCACATAATGTAATGCTTTGTTGTCGACTCTAACCCGTGTAGTGTTCACATAATGTAATGCTTTGTTGTCAACTCTAACCCGTGTAGTGTTCACATAATGTAATGCTTTGTTGTAGACTCTAACCCGTGTAGTGTTCACATAATGTAATGCTTTGTTGTAGACTCTAACCCGTGTAGTGTTCACATAATGTAATGCTTTGCTGTCGACTCTAACCCGTGTAGTGTTCACATAATGTAATGCTTTGTTGTAGACTCTAACCCGTGTAGTGTTCACATAATGTAATGCTTTGTTGTAGACTCTAACCCGTGTAGTGTTCACATAATGTAATGCTTTGTTGTAGACTCTAACCCGTGTAGTGTTCACATAATGTAATGCTTTGTTGTAGACTCTAACCCCATGAAGGGTATACCCTATTATAAACATATTTTCCAGACCATAAAGGGTGTAGAGGTTTAGGGTTATATATCTATTACTGTATATTAATATACATACATGTTTGTTTGTGTATTTATAGTGAACACCCCTCACTTCCTGACCATAAAGGGAGTAGAGGTGAATGCTGGACAGACGGCCGCATTCCACTGTACTGTCAATGGACGACAGAGGGACACCTTCAACCTCTGGTTACAGGTAACAACAACCCCTTATCCTGACCCCTGACCCCTGAACCTAACAATCCACTGTACTGTTAATAGATAACAGAGAGACACCTTCAACCTCTGGTTACAGGTAACAACAACACCTTATCCTGACCCCTGACCCCTATCACTGTTTACCCAACATTGTACACTTGGCTTTACTACTGGAAGTGTTTTCATTGACCTGCCTGCACACCAGGGATCTCCAACTCCACTTCCTGTTGTGCAGGCTTTGGTTCTATTCCAGCACAAAAAAAGACCCCACCTGATTCAGATAATCAACATTGTATCGGTTGAAGGTTATGACCGGTAGTTGTCATTGATGATTTGAACTAGACATTACTGCTGGGTAGGAACAAGATTTTAGTGGTAGTAGGTTTCGCTACATCAAACCCTAGCCTACACTCTTAGAAGAACGGTGCTATCTAGAACCTAAAAGGGTTCACCAACTGGAGGCCCGTGGGCCGAAAATTGATTTTATTAGGCCCTCCCCATGTTTTCAGAGTGAACCCCCCCAAGGGGTCTGAATAGTTTCCAGAGGCACTGTAGATAACATATAGTCATATATACAGTATATATATATATATAGGCTGTAACGTAAAACAAATGTGAAAAAAGTCAATATACATTGTACAGTGCCATTTACAGTGCATTCGGATAGTAATCAGCCCCCTTGACTTTTTCCACATTTTGTTATGTTACAGCCTTATTCTAAAATGAATTAAATATTTTTTCCCCTCAATCTACACACAATACCCCTTAATGACATCACAATACCCCTTAATGACATCACAATACCCCTTAATGACATCACAATACCCCTTAATGATAAAGCAAAAAAATATAAATTAATTATCACAATTACATAAGTGTTCAGATCCTTTACTCAGTACTCTGTTGAAGCACCTTTGGCAGCAATTACAGCCTTGAGTCATCTTGGATATGATGCTACAAGCTTGGCAGACCTGTATTTGGGGAGTTTCTCCCATTCTTCTCTGCAGATCCTCTCAAGCTCTGTCAGGTTGGATGGGGAGCGTCGCTGCACAGGTATTTTCAGGTCTCTCCAGAGATGTTCGATCGGGAGGTCCTGCAATGTCTTGGCTGTGTGCTTAGGGTCGTTGTCCCGTTGGAAGTTGAACCTTTTCCCCATTTTGAGGTCCTGAGCGCTCTGGAGCAGGTTTTCATCAAGGATCTCTCTGTACTTTGCTCTGTTCATCTTTCACTCGATCCTGACTAGTCTTCCAGTCCCTGCCGCTGAAAAGCATGCCCACAGCATGATGCTGCCACCACCATGCTTCACCGGAGGGATAGTGCTAGGTTTCCACCAGACGTGACGCCTTTCATCAGACCAGAGAATATTATTTCTCATGGTCTGAGAGTGTTCAGGTGCCTTTTGGAAGTGGTGTGAAGTACTTAAGTAAAAATACTTTAAAGTACTACTGTACTTTACGTTACTATTTATATTAAACTTTTACTTCACTACATTCCTAAAGAAAATGATGTACTTTTTACTCCATATATTTTCCCTGACACCCAAAAGTACAGGTTACAATTTGAATGCTTAGCAGGACAGGAACAATGTATAATTCACACACTCATCAATATAACATCCCTGGTCATCCCAACTGCCTCTGATCTAGTGGACTCACTAAACAGAGAACATCCCTGGTCATCCCTACTGCCTCTGATCTGGAGGACTCACTAAACAGAGAACATCCCTGGTCATCCCTACTGCCTCTGATCTGGAGGACTCACTAAACACAAACACTACGTTTGTAAACTATATCTGACATGCTTCCTTTGTAAATTATGTCTGAGTGTTGGAGTTACACCTGGCTCTGATAAAAAAAAGGAACTAGTGCCGTCCGGTTTACTAAATATAAGGAATTTGATGTATAGCGTTTACTTTTACTTTGTACTTTTACTCAAGTATGACAATGTAGTACTTTTTTCCATCACTTTTAGACTTTTACTCAAGTAATATTTTACTGGGTTACTTTCACTTTTACTTGAGTCATTTTCTATTAAAGTATCTTTACTTTTACTCAAGTATGATATTTGAGTACTTTTTCCACCTCTTCCTTTCGGCAAACTCCAAGCGGGCTGTCATGTGCTTTTTACTGAGGAGTGGCTTCCGTCTGGCCACTCTACCATAAAGGCCTGATTGGTGGAGTGCTGCAGAGATTGTTGTCATTCTGGAAGGTACTCCCATCTCCACAGACAAACTCTGGAGCTCTGTCCGAGTAACCATTGGGTTCTTGGTCACCTCCCTGACCAAGGCCCTTTCCCCCCGATTCCTTCGACCTCATGGCTTGGTTTTTGCTCTGACATGCACTGTCAACTGTGGGACCTTAAATAAACAGGTGTGTGCCTTTCCACATCATGTCCAATCAATTGAATTTACCACAGGAGGACTCCAATCAAGTTGTAGAAACATCTCAAGGATGATCAATGGAAACAGGATGCACCTGAGCTTAATTTCGAAGCTCATAGCAAAGGGTCTGAATTCTTATGTAAATAAGGTATTTCGTTTTTGTTATTTTATACATTTGCAAACATTTCTAAAAAACTATTTTCACTTTGTCATCATGGTGTATTTTATATGTTTATTATTTTTAAAATAAGGTTGTAACGTAACAAAATGTGGAAATAGTCGAGGGGTCTGAATACTTTCCAAATGCACTGTAGACTACTACAGTATAGATAACGTCGCTGCATGCTGGAGTCTCACAGCAGTGTAGTGTAGTGATGTGACCTTGTTCTAAATATCAGCATACAGCTTTTACACCTGGCTAATATGACCCTGTTGGCTCTGCTGCCACACACACACACACACACACACACACACACACACACACACACACACACACACACACACACACACACACACACACACACACACACACACACACACACACACACACACACACACACACACACACACACACACACACACACACACACACACACACACACACACACACTGTTGTCCCCACGCACACCGATGCAATCAAGGTCAAGCCACATTAGTAATTAAACCTGTCAATTTGCCTAAACCCTACGTTTTGAGAGCTAACCCCTGTCTGTGTACCAAACAAAGTATGAGTGGATGCTAGTTCCCTATGAAGGCTACTAAAATGACCATGTACCACTAAAACTACATCTAACCTGCTGTGTGTTTCAACAGGGCATTGGCGGACGTGAGGCCCCTATGAAGTCCACTAAGCCGTGGAATAACAGACGCTTCATTGGGACCTTCGACGTGGAGAACACCACTAAAGGAGACTCAGGACGCTACCGATGCATAGTCCACTCTGGCAAAGGAGTTGGAGTGTCCAACTATGGAGAACTCACCATAAAACGTAAGTCCTGTAGTGTCCAACTATGGAGAACTCACCATAAAACAAAAGTACTGTTGTGTCCAACTATGGAGAACTCACCATAAAACAAAAGTACTGTTGTGTCCAACTACGGAGAACTCACCATAAAACAAAAGTACTGTTGTGTCCAACTATGGAGAACTCACCATAAAACAAAAGTACTGTAGATCTCAGTCATTCTCCTCCAAACCTTTTAAATTACATTGTGATGAAATGGAACCCACGGTAGAACTGAAATATAGCCCACATCATTCCCACGACCTTCGTAGAGCAATGAGCACAAGACATATACAACCAGGAAATGGTTCAGACGTTGTCTTCCACAATATCTTTAAAGACGAAAGGAAGCCCCAACGAGGTTAAATATAAAACACAGCCAGAGAAGAGGTGAAAGGAAGCCTCAACGAGGTTAAATATAAAACACAGCCAGAGAAGAGGTGAAAGAAAGCCCCAACGAGGTTAAATATTAAACACAGCCAGAGAAGAGGTGAAAGAAAGCCCCAACGAGGTTAAATATAAAACACAGCCAGAGAAGAGGTGAAAGAAAGCCCCAACGAGGTTAAATATAAAACACAGCCAGAGAAGAGGTGAAAGAAAGCACCAACGAGGTTAAATATTAAACACAGCCAGAGAACAGGTGAAAGAAAGACCCAACGAGGTTAAACATAAAACACAGCCAGAGAAGAGGTGAAAGAAAGACCCAACGAGGTTAAACATAAAACACAGACAGAGAAGAGGTGAAAAGAAAGCACCAACGAGGATAAATATTAAACACAGCCAGAGAAGTGAAAGTTTATGTTGATGTGTTCCCTAGTGGACTGGGATGAGTGTGTTCTCTATAAAGTCCTGCCCTTGAACGAGCGGAGAGGACTGACCCATTCTAACCTAAATTATGATATAGACCCATTCCGCCCTAAAGGACAAGGCAGACCCATCTTCTGCTTCCTGCTTCTTCCTGTCTTTTCCTGCTCACCAACATCAGCCATACAACTCCAACTATTTAGGGCAAGTAGGGGGCATACCACACACACACACACACACACACGCGCACGCGCACACACACACACACACACACACACACACACACACACACACACACACACACACACACACACACACACACACACACACACACACACACACACACACACACACACACACACACACACACACACACACACACACACACACACACACACACACACCTCCTCTCCCTGCAGTTTGATATGAATTTATGGACTGAGTGTGAAACTAAATTCAGCATGGCCTCTTTCCTTCTATAGTCCTGTAATGGCCGTGTATATTTCTTCACCTCAGTCGCTGTCTATTGAATTTACTGGCCTGCCTTTTTTTTGTTGTTGTCTGGCAGCTTTGTGTTTGATTGATAGGTTTAATCCAGTATGTCTGGATGGAGGGGTGTCTATCATGTTATAACGACCCCGTCCTCAGAATACTGTTTTACACAGACATAGGAGAGAGAGAGAGAGATGGGAAGACTGAGGGTGCGTCTCAAATGACACCCTATTCCTCACGTACCCCATAGAGCTCTGGTCAAAAGTAGTGCACTACTACCCCTATGGGTCCTGGTCAAAATAAGTGTGCCACTAACCCTATAGGTCCTGGTCAAAAGTAGTGCACTACTAACCCTATAGGTCATGGTCAAATGTAGTGCACTACTACCCCTATGGACCCTGGTAAAAAGTAGTGCACTACTACCCCTATAGGCCCTGGTCAAAAGTAGTGCAGTACTAACCCTATTGGCCCTGGTCAAAAGTAGTGCACTACCCCCCCTATGGGCCCTGGTCAAAAGTAGTGCACTACTACCCCTATAGGCCCTGGTCAAAAGTAGTGCACTACCACCCTATTGGCCCTGGTCAAAAGTAGTGCACTACCACCCTATGGGCCCTGGTCAAAAGTAGTGCACTATAAAGGGAATAGGGTCCCATACAAAGTCTTTGTGGTTGACAGTGTGTTTATTTTGTTTAACCTGTATTTTAACTTGGCAAGTCAGTTAAGAACAAATTCGTATTTACAATGACGGCCTACCCCGGCCAAACCCTAACGACACCGGGCCAATTGTGCGCCGCCCTATGGGACTCCCAAACACGGCCGGTTGTGATACAGCCTGGAATCAAACCAGGTTCTGTAGTGACGCCTCTAGCACTGAGATGGAGTGCCTTAGACCGCTGCGTCACTCGGGAGACCAACATTTCAGTGGTGTGTGTCGTGGAAAATCATTTCAAATACAACGCTTATCAGAACTTGTAAATTCAAACATGCTCTTTATTACAACTGTACAGCCAACTGGCATGTCCCCGCAGAACACCCACTCAGAAGTCCAGTCCTTTATATTTATATCCACATAGTATTGTCCATCCCTTATGAAGTCATTCACCACCATCTGCTTTCAATTAGTTTATAATGGTGGCCGGACCCTCTATCCCAGTGTGTGCAATTGCCTTTAAGCGCCTCTCTGTCTGACATGTATGTTTGTAATAGAATGGTCAGACCATATGTCTAGTGTCCAATTGCCTTTAAGCGCCTCTCTGTCTGACATGTATGTTTGTAATAGAATGGTCAGACCATATGTCTAGTGTCCAATTGCCTTTAAGCGCCTCTCTGGTATGTGTGCCTCCAGTGGAATGTGCAGACCACAAGTCCAGTGTGTCCAACTGTTTCAAGTGCCCATGTGTCTGATCAGTCCGTCAGCACAATGGAGAAAACAAGAGGGCCAGAACGTCCCCTAGTATATCTCCATTACCACAGTCTCATGATCAACGTGAACATGTGGCTCGCTACTTTAATGTTCAGCTGTCTTATGTTACTACTACAATCCCCCCTCTGGGGCTATTAAGCCACATAAATGAGACAAATAAGACTTTGGGATAGTAAATGAAAAGACCTATGATAAACAAGAAAATACAAAAAATAAAAACAAAGTGAAGCATATAAACCAACTAGACCAAACATCTCCAATATTCATAAGAGTAAAAGATCCAATCAGAAACATTAAAGAAAACCTAACTAGACCAAACATTTCAACAATATCCTCCCTTGCAGACACCTACCAACCTTTGTGAAATGATTAAAGACATGGTCCATAGACACTTGTAACCGGAATACCCTCTGTTACCTAACATGTGTTTGTAAAATGAACCTAATTTTAGAAGGCAAAACTAATTGAAAGGAAAAGAAAATATATATATGTTCATCGATATATATCAAAAAATTCAAAGAAACATACAAAGAACACAAAGCATCAGGCAAAATAAAAATTCTAAAACCCCATTATCTAGGAGCACAGTCCTCATCCTTACAAATAAGACAATCTCCTCTTTAACACTTGGCACAGAAAAAAGGTTCTGGGTGATGGTTATGACCATCCTCATGAATTTTTGTACACCACTTGCAATAGTGACGCAAATGACACTTTTTGTGGACATGTATAAGTAAACATATATCTGAACTGGGTAATTGAACATATACATGGAAATCATCCTTACGAAAATCGTGACACGCATGACCAACCCCCCAATCACTTCATAGAGACAGTTAGGGTTACCAAAGGGGCAGTCAAGAGGTCCTCCAACCGCATTGCAAGGCTTTCCATACTTATTGGTATAATTGCCTGGGCTTCCCGGTACAAAATTAATCACCACAGGAGAGTCATCTCTCATTACAGACATCTGTTTAACTGTTGTCTGAACCACAATTAACTTTACCAGGGGTATAACACAACAAACTACAATACCCAGAGTCAATAACCCTCCTTCCAACACGATGGCCATCCTAGCAAACATGGCACCCCACTTTCCTAACGCTAGGACTAACCAATCCCATACAAGGGAGTCTAAACCAGTATTAGCCTTTACTTCTGCTCATAATCCTTTGAGTTTGTCCATAGCAATATTGGGAATAAAGGTGCAACAGTCATCCCCAAACATGACACAAACTCCACCCTTCTCCGCTAAGAGCCAATGGAGAGCCTGTCTATTTCGCCAAGTCATTTTACTGGTAGCCTGTACCTGTTCCCCCAACGCCGTTGGAGCCGAATCAGTATAGTTAATGAACATCTGTTGGTTATAATATATATAATTAATCCACTCTAAATTTTTATTTGGTGTTATCCACAAAAACATAGATTCAAATCCTGATTTAACTTCATCTCTTGCCTTGAACTCTCGAGGTACACCTCTAGGCTGGCCAATTGCATCAAGGTATACCTCAGGGTCTTCCTCATACTTCCTTTTAACTCTAGAATTAACATAGTCATCGTGGGGTGATTTAATAATGGTAACCTGTTGAATTGCTCTTACTAAGACACAAAGACCAATCCATTCATTAGGCAATACATTCAACAATTTGTTTTTTCCACACATCCAGAAATTATCCGCAATACCTCTGTCTTGATTCTTTAGCATAGTGAGAGACGGTGCAACCTGAGTTATGCGACCACACAACCCTTTTCTATTCATAATCAACCCTTTATCATTACTTTTACGAACTCCCACATTCTCTAACACCCAAATAGTATCACTTCTACTGTGGTGTTTCCTACATCAATTCCTTCGGTGTGGTGTCTGTAAAAACATTCATATTTTCCTTCAACCACGGTACCTCTGTCTAATTGAGGTACAGTTAATTCAGTTCTAATGTTATAGGCATCACAATCATTGTCTCCCAACATGGTCTTATTCAACATAGTTTTACCCCTAGTGCTTACCCAGAGCAATCCTATATTCTATGTCACACAAGGGAATAGAATACTTTCTATTGGTACAATGGTCATTTTTCCAACTTACACAGTTTTTAAATGATGACAGTTCAGAGACTATTAAAAGATCAGACAAATGTGATTTTCTACACAAAATACAATTGTCCATTCTGTGTTTGTTTGCCATATACTTAGCCCATTTGTACCACTCGTTCTTCACTACTTCTTCTCGTGTGCTGTCCTTGAGTGGCTCTAATATATCTAATTCTGTCGCTTTTTCAATGTTCTTATCTTGAGGTAGATCATTAGAGTTTATCAGAAAATTCCAAATGTCAGTAAAAAACTCTCCTGACTCTGATGTCTCAGGTTGCTTTGTGGGTACAGTGATCTGCTTGGTAAGGGAGGTCGATGTCATCTTAGTGGTAGCTACTGTGGTCGTCACAGCAACCGCCACCCTTGTTGTTGTCACAGGTTCTTCCTGTTCAGGTGCAGGGGTAGGATCAATCTTAATGACCATGGTGCTACTCCCTTCGGTCACTGTTGTTCTTGTTATTTCAACTATTAATTCTTCACCTTTAACTGGTTCAATCTGATTCATGATGAGCACCCTCTCGTCTTTTTCTTTGATTAATGTCAGGTCACATCCTTTCGGATCCCAAACGACTTGTCCCTTTGTTTGGTGATGTGTCCATCCACAGAGTGCCATCTCCGGTAAGGGTTTGATCCTTATGATTGAGATAGACTTCAGTTCTCCAGCTTCTGTTATAAGTTGAGGTGGAACAGAGATTCAAACCTTGTCAGTCTTTTTGGATTGTTCGGCTGATTCCTTTCTACTCTTCCAGCTTCCACCATACATCTTGATTGTGCATTAGTCTGTTGTTTCTATACTAGCATTCACTGTTACTTCTGTTATGTCCATGTCATTATTCTTTTGTTGTTCCAACATCAATTGTCTGTAAAGGAGACCATTCAAAAGTTTGAAAGTCAATTGTGGGGAAATCCCCATTTTCTTCAGCTTGCGGGACTTTTCCTCCTCTTTCTTCACCTGAGGCTCCCTCCTCAGGCCGGACTTAACTTCCATCTGGATGGTTTCAATTTTTAGGGAAAAGATCTTCTCATTCTGTTCCTTGTGAGGCCTCTCCTCCTCTTATGGGTGCATTAGTCAGTGCACTTGTCGTATTTTGGCTTTCACTTCATTTGCTGTTTTCTTGGCTCCTCCCTGGCGTCTCAATCGTTTCCGCTGCTCCTGCTCCCTCCGGGCTCCCTCCTGGTGAATCAGCATCCTCTGTGTCCTCATCTCTATGTGGTTGTATCCTTCTCTCTGTTGGGACTCAGCTGCAGTGGTTCAGATGGTACCACGTCTGGCTTCCTTTCACTTTGACGGCCGTTCTTGTTGCTTTGGCCACCTCATAGGGTCCTGCTCTTCTTGGTTGATCCCACTTCCTCCGGAACACTCGAACGTGGACTACATCTCCTGGTATCACTGGGAGAGGTCCTTCTGGTCCCCTTGGATCATCAGACGCAGAACCTCTCGTCCTGGTTCAGGTTTCTGCCTACTTTCTGTGAGGCATTCATACTTAGAGACTTATGGCCTCTGTTCTATGATTGCACCATACATCCTCTTACTTCCATCACTCATCACACAACAAACTGACATTCCAGCTGAAGCTGGCGAACCCCTCTCCTTCTGTTTTCCTAAACATAAGACTTGGAAAACAACAGACAAAACATAACAGCATTGACAATGTTATGTGTTATGCATAAATATATTCATGCAAACTGAAATCTGAGACCATGACAATTCCCACTCTCTCTTTACCTGACTCTATGCCTCCAGGATACTTTTCTGCTGGACTCCACAAAAATAAAAGCCCTAAAAAGCTTCCTCATGCTTCCACCCAGTCTTCCCCTTTCGGCCCCAGGTTCTGAGAGGTGTTCCCAAATCATGTCAATTTTTACTTAGTTTCCCATCTGCTCCATTTCAACTGATAATCATGTGCATAACCTACAATTAACATTATCTCTTCTTGAATTAATTCAACACTGTTTATGCTTTCATATCAATCCCTTTAACATGTTTGTTTAGAGTATAATATCCTATCATCTATTCTTTTTCACATGATGTATTAAAAAATGAAACAAGTAACCCTCAAACTCAACCCAGTATGTCTATAGTGGAATCTAGTCTCTCTCTCTCTCTCTCTGATTCCACGTCCTCTGTCATGGTGTTTTCAAGCTCACCCTTTATTCAGCTGGACCTCACTTCTCGTGAGACTTATGTACCCACCAAAGAGAAACATGAAGAACTTTACCACTGCAGTGTTGTAAGAAGTATACCACCAGCCTGGTGTATCTTGATGTACACTCAGTCTCCAGAATGCAGCCCAAGCCCTTCCATTTCTGGCTGTTTTTTTTCCTGAGAACATACACACTAACACATGGGTTATTCCCTGACAACAGACTTCCTTCTTATAGCAAGATCACTAAATCTTAATTTTTAATAACAGCCCTATGTAACCATTCTGCCTCAAATACCTGGCCTCCTGCCACAGAAATATTCATAATGATAGTCAAATGATTGTCCCTACAGCAACTGCTGTAAAATAACATATAATCATTCAAGCATCTTCCAGTTGGATTAATATCCAATCCTAACAAAACTAAGTCATAAGTTTCTTAAACTTTTGCTCTAATGTTCAAAATGCCACCACTTATTCTTTTTACCATATCTTTAGATATGTGAATTGTTCTATTTACTTTTGAATTGTCCCTATATTTTACACAGCCAGCTGTCTTTCCTTTTCTGTGAATTATCTCTATTTTTATACATAGTTTCTAGAAATAACACCCCTTCACTACCATTACCTTCTTTTATGAGTCCCCTAACCCATAACTGCCATTGTTTGATACATACTTAAAACATCCTTAAGTCAATTTATATATCATTTATATCAGTATCAGTCCCTCCTCAGGAACATATACACAACCATATGTTCCTCAAAACAAAAATAAATTGACCAAACGAGAAAAAGAGAAAAAAAAAAAAAATTTTTTTATAATAATTGCACATTTGCAATATTACCACTACTTGTAATGTAATTAAACCTGGAGAAAACGTCCATCTGTTTCATTCTTTGCACATGTTATTATTGGTCTCTTTCTTCTTCATTCATGGGTATCTTCGCACAACAGACTACCTTTTTATTCAATTAAACATTACATTTTATCATTACAATTCCAATGACATTATAAAACAAAAGAAACAAAAACCTGTAATCTAATATTCTGGAAGTTTTGTCAACCTCCTTGTCCCAGGATTAGATTCCAGAGCGGCCCTAGGCCTATTCAATTTAAACAGTGCTATATCTAAATAACTAAACAGTTATTTTTTTTTTTTTTTAATACATTTTCCAACCCAATATTCAGGATAACAATCCTCAGTGTTTACTTTAACTCAAATTTGACCTTATCAATTCAATACACATCATCCCTTTAATAATTAACATTTATACTAAACACTTTTATTACCAGTATTATCTAATATCCCAATAGCCCTTTTGTCTCAGTTTTTCTCTCATGAGTGGCCTGGTAATAAAAGTTCAATACCCCAATTCCTTTAAATCATAATTCACCCTGGCCCATATCATTTCAACATATCTATTATTTGATACAGTTCACAGGTCATCAGACACAGTTGTCCCTCACTATTCAGTCGATTAGGGTGGGTATGAGCTCCACACCCACTTGTGGTGATATTCTCTCCCATGCCTTAAAGCATTCTGACGTCACCTTTTATGACAACTCCCTTATTCTACTGGTGATCTCTCAGATGAATTACAGATGATGTATTTATCAACAAAACCCACACTCCAATAAACCCTTTGGAGTAACTTACATCACTTTTTATATGCAGAATGAACAAAGCACATTTGTGTATTTACCCAAAGACCATAACCCCAAGGAACTGATAATTTTACCTATGAACACATGTTATATCAAAAAAACAAAAATAAACCTATTCCGAATAACTTATTCAATTTAAGGGTGCAACTCTTCATAATTTTCCCAGGGACATAATAGATTTTCAAAGTAATTATACATTTTGAATAGAGTCTTGTGTCTTTTAATCATTTAAAAATTAAATCCCACCTGTTCCAACAATTTCCAGTAAAAGGTGATCAGTCTTTCACAGGAAATTCTTAGGAATCAGGGCATTTTGACACCATTAAAATGTTTCCACTCCCCTTTCTTTAGGAACAACTTAAATACATTTTTCAAAAAATAATTCCATCATTCTGCATACCCAAATAGAAACTGAAGTGGAAAAAGCCCTTCCAATAAATCTACTAATGTATATTCATTCCCAGTACATGGTGAACTTACTAGTAAACCATAGCCAATAGCACACAGGGACTGGACTCACTTATCCAGAACTCTATTTATTAGCCTTATCCAGATATTTTTATTTTTAAAGCGTCTGACTTTAATTAACTGCTTTCCACAGTAATGCAGACTCCAATGATATTTTGACCAGAGAAGATTAAACCCTTTTTTTTTTCCTGGAAAAGAAAGTATACATATCGTTAATTTCACAACGTCAGCTTTTAATCTGCAAATAGTTTTTATTCCATAAACGTCTTAACATTTTTCAGAGAATGACGGTATAGAATGTCTAACAATTAAAATTCCATCTGTACTCTACTATATGTCAAGTCAAACGTGATCTAATACTTCTTTTTGACCACATATAAACTGTAATCTCTATGAACCACTCATTGTTCGCTCAGAGACAATACACCGCCAAGTAAAAATTCCATTCACACTAACCTCAAACCGATTAGTTGTTTGTTATTTTGACAAGGAAATAAACTCTCGTATATCGGCATTTCCTGCTACCACACTAAGTTCTAGTGTCACCTTACACTAATTTTCCCCATAACCCGCTATATCCATATTCAAAACAGGGAGCTATTTTCTTATTTGTTTTTAGATATTGTCAATAGTTCTACTAATCACCCGCACGTCTGCGAGGACGAGTGGAACCACATTTGTCTTTTATAGTAATGTATTTTCTGAAGATAGAATGTTACCGGGTAATGGCGTCCCCCATTATCCATTTTTTTCCATATTCAATCCGAAGTCGGTAGAACTAATGTGCGCGTCTTTCAGGGACTCCATGGCTTTTTAAAATCCCTCTATGCTAGGGAGAAACAATCATTTTTGTTTTCATGCCACTATTTATTCATTTATTTTTCCTAAATACTCCCATGTATTATACACCTTTTATTTATTATTTTTCCGAGGTAGAGCTAATCTCCTTTCCAATTAATAATTCATTTGTCACATCACTTAATTTCTCTTATCAAAGCCTACTCTTTATAGTACAGACATTATTTCTGAATACTACAGATGACTTAATGTCTTATTCTAGTACAGTACTTCAAATTTCACTGTGTTTGTCCCTTTACAGATATCATTATTAATTCATTTTATCCGTTTGGTTTATTCTATTCTTATAGCTCTAATCAATTTTATGATTACATTTACATTACATTTAAGTCATTTAGCAGACTCTCTTATCCAGAGCGACTTATAAATTGGAAAGTTCATACATATTCATCCTGGTCCCCCGTGGGAATGGAACCCTCAACCCAGGCGTTGCAAGCACCATGCTCTACCAACTGAGCCACACAGGTCCACTGCCCGCTCCGTTAAGATCTCTATCTAACGTCTTACTTTTACCTTTATTTATTTATTTTGTCTCTACTTTCTTACCTCTTCTCCATATTCTTATTGTTTGATCCTATGGTCAATTTACTAGTGAGTCAAGCCACCCCTGTTCTCCTTTTTATCCTGGCCACTCCATTTTGCACCGCTGTCTACCCTGCAGGCTATTTTTTAGACCGTAGCTTCTGTAGACACAGAGTGTCTGACGGCCTGTTTTTTCCTCCTTCTTTGTTTCACCGTACGCAAATTCTTAATGTGTCCTGGATCCCACTATTTATCTTAACCAACTTAGATTCGTTTTAACGTTATAGTACAATTTCAGTTTATTGGCGATTCTGTTTTCTCTTTTGTTACCCACTTCCTATTCGTATTATACTATTCGGTTAACGCCTTTTTAAGTATTTTTATTTATTATTTGTTTTGACACCTTTTTGTTATTCTTACCGCGGTCTCTTACCATTTTATCACATCAGTGTTTTTATCCTTGCTTATAACTTATTTTACTTCGATGTTTCTTAACTTCTTTCCCTCTGCCTAATAGCAGTTAACGGCACCCATCATCAACTCTACTCTGTCACAGGAGAGCTGCGCGCTCCCTCTCCTGGACGTTCTGCCTACACATACACAACTTGTCTTTCCTTCCTAATCTTCTATTTTTACACAGATCCACTCATTTCTTACAACATTCTCATTCATCCGTTTTATTTTTCACCTGTTCATTCAATCCCTTTGTTTTTACCTCAAAACAACTTAGTCTGTCTTTATTGACTTAATTCACTTCCACCTACATAAGCCTAGACTGCTAAGATTTCTACAATATGACGAGACTACTGTCTAATCGGATCAGCTTGTCTTCATATCCTATTCACCCCCCCAATACTGATCTTTTCTTCTATTATTAGAGTAGTATTGTGGCGTGACCTACTGAATTACAAAACCCTGTTAGCTAGACAGAGCGGTTTTTTATTCGCAGGATTTCTTTTGCATTTGAACGCCGCACAATCGGGCCAACGTTTTCCTGCGTCCTAAATATTTCACCCGTACAGTCCTTCTTTCAAAGCGGTAACCATGAAATATTTATTTAACTACTAAATATTCACCCACAGATTATTCTGCCGTGAATATCCCACCCAAGCAGACCTTTTTAAAAATGTTCCTTTTTTAAAGAGCGGTATCGTGGCTTCCTAACTACTTATTTATGCAGTTCTCTATTACTTTTAGAGCCATTATTCATAAGTAACCTGTCCAAGCATTCCTTCTACTAATTTTATTGAAGAGGTATCACAGGATTTTCTACCTACATTATCTGTTTTGACCGTATGAGCTGTCCCTTATTATAACCAGCCATCTCAGCCAGATGCACAAACAACCGCATCATTTAAGCTACACATTCGAACGGTCTGATCTGAACGAGCGCATGCATGCCCACTCTACATCTAACACAAGCAAAGTTCACAGCACCTATTCACTCAGTCTCTATACATGCGCATACATTTATATTTAATACAATTCCCCAAATTACACATACATGCAAATTCATTGAATTTAAAAGTTCTTTTGTATTTACTGGTTTCATTTTAGGAAATTTGAAAGAGAGACTTACGTGGCGCTCCTCTCGCTGAGACAGTATCTCTGAAGCAATCTTACACAAACATTTCAACTATTGTAAGAACTTGCTTACCGTCTAGTTGGGCGGCCACCCTTGCTTGCCAGATTGTCCAAAGAAACTATCTCCAGCCCTGAACGCCATTCCTCAGTCCCTGTCCCTCCTGGCTCAGCTCGCCAAATATGTCGTGGAAAATCATTTCAAATACAACGCTTATCAGAACTTGTAAATTCAAACATGCTCTTTATTACAACTGTACAGCCAACTGGCATGTCCCCGCAGAACACACCCCGCGGAACACCCACTCAGAAGTCCAGTCCTTTATATTTATATCCACATAGTATTGTCCATCCCTTATGAAGTCATTCACCACCATCTGCTTTCAATTAGTTTATAATGGTGGCCGGACCCTCTATCCCAGTGTGTGCAATTGCCTTTAAGCGCCTCTCTGTCTGACATGTATGTTTGTAATAGAATGGTCAGACCATATGTCTAGTGTCCAATTGCCTTTAAGCGCCTCTCTGTCTGACATGTATGTTTGTAATAGAATGGTCAGACCATATGTCTAGTGTCCAATTGCCTTTAAGCGCCTCTCTGGTATGTGTGCCTCCAGTGGAATGTGCAGACCACAAGTCCAGTGTGTCCAACTGTTTCAAGTGCCCATGTGTCTGATCAGTCCGTCAGCACAATGGAGAAAACAAGAGGGCCAGAACGTCCCCTAGTATATCTCCATTACCACAGTCTCATGATCAACGTGAACATGTGGCTCGCTACTTTAATGTTCAGCTGTCTTATGTTACTACTACATGTGTTCATGGAGAATTTAGGGTTTAATAATATACTGTACTGTAGGCACTCAGTAACACACTCGGAAACATAAACACACGTATCTGCGTCACTAGAGATCGGTCGTTAGATACAAATCAGGCCTTCCCCCTCCCCCCAACACAAAGTCAAGTGTGTGTCATTAAAAACCCTCCATATATCAAGGCATATACTGCAGGTAACCTAGCACCGTTGGGTCAGTAACTCTGTAGGTAACCTGGCACCGTTGGGTCAGTAACTCTGTAGGTAACCTGGCACCGTTGGGTCAGTAACTCTGCAGGTAACCTAGCAGGTAAGACCGTTGGGTCAGTAACTCTGTAGGTAACCTATCAGTTAAGACCGTTGGGTCAGTAACTCTGTAGGTAACCTGGTAGTTAAGACCGTTGGGTCAGTAACTCTGTAGGTAACCTATCAGTTAAGACCGTTGGGTCAGTAACTCTGTAGGTAACCTGGCAGGTAAGACCGTTGGGTCAGTAACTCTGTAGGTAACCTAGCAGGTAAGACCGTTGGGTCAGTAACTCTGCAGGTAACCTAGTAGTTTAGACCGTTGGGTCAGTAACTCTGCAGGTAACCTAGCAGGTAAGACCGTTGGGTCAGTAACTCTGCAGGAAACCTAGTAGTTTAGACCGTTGGGTCAGTAACTCTGCAGGTAACCTAGCACCGTTGCGTCAGTAACTCTGTAGGTAACCTAGCACCGTTGGGTCAGTAACTCTGCAGGTAACCTAGCAGGTAAGACCGTTGGGTCAGTAACTCTGCAGGTAACCTAGTAGTTTAGACCGTTGGGTCAGTAACTCTGTAGGTAACCTAGCACCGTTGGGTCAGTAACTCTGCAGGTAACCTAGCAGGTAAGACCGTTGGGTCAGTAACTGTGCAGGTAACCTAGTAGTTTAGACCGTTGGGTCAGTAACTCTGTAGGTAACCTAGCACCGTTGGGTCAGTAACTCTGTAGGTAACCTAGCACCGTTGGGTCAGTTACTCTGCAGGTAACCTAGCAGGTAAGACCGTTGGGTCAGTAACTCTGCAGGTTACCTAGTAGTTAAGACCGTTGGGTCAGTAACTCTGCAGGTAACCTAGTAGTTAAGACCGTTGGGTCAGTAACTCTGCAGGTAACCTAGCAGGTAAGACCGTTGGGTCAGTAACTCTGCAGGTAACCTATAGGTTAAGACCGTTTGGTCAGTAACTCTGCAGGTAACCTAGTAGTTAAGACCGTTGGGTCAGTAACTCTGCAGGTAACCTAGCAGTTAAGACCGTTGGGTCAGTAACTCTGCAGGTAACCTAGTAGTTAAGACCGTTTGGTCAGTAACTCTGTAGGTAACCTAGTAGTTAAGACCGTTGGGTCAGTAACTCTGCAGGTAACCTAGCAGGTAAGACCGTTGGGTCAGTAACTCTGCAGGTAACCTAGCAGTTAAGACCGTTGGGTCAGTAACTCTGTAGGTAACCTAGCAGGTAAGACCGTTGGGTCAGTAACTCTGTAGGTAACCTAGCAGGTAAGACCGTTGGGTCAGTAACTCTGCAGGTAACCTATCAGTTAAGAACGTTGGGTCAGTAACTCTGCAGGTAACCTAGTAGTTAAGACCGTTTGGTCAGTAACTCTGTAGGTAACCTAGTAGTTAAGACCGTTGGGTCAGTAACTCTGCAGGTAACCTAGCAGGTAAGACCGTTGGGTCAGTAACTCTGCAGGTAACCTAGCAGTTAAGACCGTTGGGTCAGTAACTCTGTAGGTAACCTAGCAGGTAAGACCGTTGGGTCAGTAACTCTGTAGGTAACCTATCAGTTAAGAACGTTGGGTCAGTAACTCTGCAGGTAACCTGTCAGTTAAGACCGTTGGGTCAGTAACTCTGCAGGTAACCTATCAGTTAAGACCGTTGGATCAGTAACTCTGCAGGTAACCTGGCAGTTAAGACCGTTGGATCAGTAACTCTGCAGGTAACCTAGTAGTTAAGAACGTTGGGTCAGTAACTCTGCAGGTAACCTATCAGTTAAGACCGTTGGGTCAGTAACTCTGCAGGTAACCTGGCAGTTAAGACCGTTGGATCAGTAACTCTGCAGGTAACCTATCAGTTAAGACCGTTGGGTCAGTAACTCTGTAGGTAACCTATCAGTTAAGACCGTTGGGTCAGTAACTCTGTAGGTAACCTATCAGTTAAGACCGTTGGGTCAGTAACTCTGTAGGTAACCTGGCAGGTAAGACCGTTGGGTCAGTAACTCTGCAGGTAACCTGGCAGTTAAGACCGTTGGGTCAGTAACTCTGCAGGTAACCTGGCAGTTAAGACCGTTGGGTCAGTAACTCTGCAGGTAACCTATCAGTTAAAACCGTTGGGTCAGTAACTCTGCAGGTAACCTATCAGTTAAAACCGTTGGGTCAGTAACTCTGCAGGTAACCTATCAGTTAAGACCGTTGGGTCAGTAACTCTGCATGTAACCTGGCAGTTAAGACCGTTGGGTCAGTAACTCTGTAGGTAACCTATCAGTTAAGACCGTTGGGTCAGTAACTCTGCAGGTAACCTATCAGTTAAGACCGTTGGGTCAGTAACTCTGCATGTAACCTGGCAGTTAAGACCGTTGGGTCAGTAACTCTGTAGGTAACCTATCAGTTAAGACCGTTGGGTCAGTAACTCTGCAGGTAACCTGGCAGTTAAGACCGTTGGGTCAGTAACTCTGTAGGTAACCTATCAGTTAAGACCGTTGGGTCAGTAACTCTGCAGGTAACCTATCACGTAAGACCGTTGGGTCAGTAACTCTGCAGGTAACCTATCAGTTAAGACCGTTGGGTCAGTAACTCTGCAGGTAACCTAGTAGTTAAGACCGTTGGGTCAGTAACTCTGTAGGTAACCTAGCAGGTAAGACCGTTGGGTCAGTAACTCTGTAGGTAACCTGGCAGTTAAGACCGTTGGGTCAGTAACTCTGTAGGTAACCTAGCAGGTAAGACCGTTGGGTCAGTAACTCTGTAGGTAACCTATCAGTTAAGACCGTTGGGTCAGTAACTCTGTAGGTAACCTAGCAGTTAAGACCGTTGGGTCAGTAATTCTGCAGGTAACCTGGCAGTTAAGACCGTTGGGTCAGTAACTCTGCAGGTAACCTATCAGGTAAGACCGTTGGGTCAGTAACTCTGCAGGTAACCTATCAGGTAAGACCGTTGGGTCAGTAACTCTGCAGGTAACCTATCAGTTAAAACCGTTGGGTCAGTAACTCTGCAGGTAACCTATCAGTTAAAACCGTTGGGTCAGTAACTCTGCAGGTAACCTATCAGTTAAGACCGTTGGGTCAGTAACTCTGCATGTAACCTGGCAGTTAAGACCGTTGGGTCAGTAACTCTGTAGGTAACCTATCAGTTAAGACCGTTGGGTCAGTAACTCTGCAGGTAACCTATCAGTTAAGACCGTTGGGTCAGTAACTCTGCATGTAACCTAGCAGGTAAGACCGTTGGGTCAGTAACTCTGTAGGTAACCTGGCAGTTAAGACCGTTTGGTCAGTAACTCTGCAGGTAACCTAGTAGTTAAGACCGTTGGGTCAGTAACTCTGTAGGTAACCTAGCAGGTAAGACCGTTGGGTCAGTAACTCTGTAGGTAACCTATCAGTTAAGACCGTTGGGTCAGTAACTCTGCAGGTAACCTATCACGTAAGACCGTTGGGTCAGTAACTCTGCAGGTAACCTATCAGTTAAGACCGTTGGGTCAGTAACTCTGCAGGTAACCTAGTAGTTAAGACCGTTGGGTCAGTAACTCTGTAGGTAACCTAGCAGGTAAGACCGTTGGGTCAGTAACTCTGTAGGTAACCTGGCAGTTAAGACCGTTGGGTCAGTAACTCTGTAGGTAACCTATCAGTTAAGACCGTTGGGTCAGTAACTCTGTAGGTAACCTAGCAGTTAAGACCGTTGGGTCAGTAATTCTGCAGGTAACCTGGCAGTTAAGACCGTTGGGTCAGTAACTCTGTAGGTAACCTGGCAGGTAAGACCGTTGGGTCAGTAACTCTGCAGGTAACCTGGCAGTTAAGACCGTTGGGTCAGTAACTCTGCAGGTAACCTGGCAGTTAAGACCGTTGGGTCAGTAACTCTGCAGGTAACCTATCAGTTAAAACCGTTGGGTCAGTAACTCTGCAGGTAACCTATCACGTAAGACCGTTGGGTCAGTAACTCTGCAGGTAACCTGGCAGTTAAGACCGTTGGGTCAGTAACTCTGTAGGTAACCTATCAGTTAAGACCGTTGGGTCAGTAACTCTGCAGGTAACCTATCACGTAAGACCGTTGGGTCAGTAACTCTGCAGGTAACCTATCAGTTAAGACCGTTGGGTCAGTAACTCTGCAGGTAACCTAGTAGTTAAGACCGTTGGGTCAGTAACTCTGTAGGTAACCTAGCAGGTAAGACCGTTGGGTCAGTAACTCTGCAGGTAACCTATCAGTTAAGACCGTTGGGTCAGTAACTCTGTAGGTAACCTATCAGTTAAGACCGTTGGGTCAGTAACTCTGTAGGTAACCTAGCAGTTAAGACCGTTGGGTCAGTAACTCTGTAGGTAACCTGGCAGGTAAGACCGTTGGGTCAGTAACTCTGCAGGTAACCTAGCAGTTAAGACCGTTGGGTCAGTAACTCTGTAGGTAACCTGGCAGTTAAGACCGTTGGGTCAGTAACTCTGCAGGTAACCTGGCAGTTAAGACCGTTGGGTCAGTAACTCTGCAGGTAACCTATCAGGTAAGACCGTTGGGTCAGTAACTCTGCAGGTAACCTATCAGGTAAGACCGTTGGGTCAGTAACTCTGCAGGTAACCTGGCACCGTTGGGTCAGTAACTCTGTAGGTAACCTGGCACCGTTGGGTCAGTAACTCTGCAGGTAACCTAGCAGGTAAGACCGTTGGGTCAGTAACTCTGTAGGTAACCTAGCAGGTAAGACCGTTGGGTCAGTAACTCTGTAGGTAACCTATCAGTTAAGACCGTTGGGTCAGTAACTCTGTAGGTAACCTGGTAGTTAAGACCGTTGGGTCAGTAACTCTGTAGGTAACCTATCAGTTAAGACCGTTGGGTCAGTAACTCTGTAGGTAACCTGGCAGGTAAGACCGTTGGGTCAGTAACTCTGTAGGTAACCTAGCAGGTAAGACCGTTGGGTCAGTAACTCTGCAGGTAACCTAGTAGTTTAGACCGTTGGGTCAGTAACTCTGCAGGTAACCTAGCAGGTAAGACCGTTGGGTCAGTAACTCTGCAGGAAACCTAGTAGTTTAGACCGTTGGGTCAGTAACTCTGCAGGTAACCTAGCACCGTTGCGTCAGTAACTCTGTAGGTAACCTAGCACCGTTGGGTCAGTAACTCTGCAGGTAACCTAGCAGGTAAGACCGTTGGGTCAGTAACTCTGCAGGTAACCTAATAGTTTAGACCGTTGGGTCAGTAACTCTGTAGGTAACCTAGCACCGTTGGGTCAGTAACTCTGCAGGTAACCTAGCAGGTAAGACCGTTGGGTCAGTAACTCTGCAGGTAACCTAGTAGTTTAGACCGTTGGGTCAGTAACTCTGTAGGTAACCTAGCACCGTTGGGTCAGTAACTCTGTAGGTAACCTAGCACCGTTGGGTCAGTTACTCTGCAGGTAACCTAGCAGGTAAGACCGTTGGGTCAGTAACTCTGCAGGTTACCTAGTAGTTAAGACCGTTGGGTCAGTAACTCTGCAGGTAACCTGGCAGGTAAGACCGTTGGGTCAGTAACTCTGCAGGTAACCTAGCAGTTAAGACCGTTGGGTCAGTAACTCTGTAGGTAACCTGGCAGTTAAGACCGTTGGGTCAGTAACTCTGCAGGTAACCTAGCAGTTAAGACCGTTGGGTCAGTAACTCTGTAGGTAACCTAGCAGGTAAGACCGTTGGGTCAGTAACTCTGTAGGTAACCTAGCAGGTAAGACCGTTGGGTCAGTAACTCTGCAGGTAACCTGGCAGGTAAGACCGTTGGGTCAGTAACTCTGTAGGTAACCTAGCAGGTAAGACCGTTGGGTCAGTAACTCTGCAGGTAACCTATCAGTTAAGACCGTTGGGTCAGTAACTCTGTAGGTAACCTAGCAGGTAAGACCGTTGGGTCAGTAACTCTGTAGGTAACCTGGCAGTTAAGACTGTTGGGTCAGTAACTCTGCAGGTAACCTGGTAGTTAAGACCGTTGGGTCAGTAACTCTGCAGGTAACCTGGCAGTTAAGACCGTTTGGTCAGTAACTCTGCAGGTAACCTAGTAGTTAAGACCGTTGGGTCAGTAACTCTACAGGTAACCTAGCAGGTAAGACCGTTGGGTCAGTAACTCTGCAGGTAACCTATCAGTTAGGACCGTTTGGTCAGTAACTCTGCAGGTAACCTGGTAGTTAAGACCGTTGGGTCAGTAACTCTGCAGGTAACCTAGCAGTTAAGACCGTTGGGTCAGTAACTCTGTAGGTAACCTATCAGTTAAGACCGTTGGGTCAGTAACTCTGCAGGTAACCTATCACGTAAGACCGTTGGGTCAGTAACTCTGCAGGTAACCTATCAGTTAAGACCGTTGGGTCAGTAACTCTGCAGGTAACCTAGTAGTTAAGACCGTTGGGTCAGTAACTCTGTAGGTAACCTAGCAGGTAAGACCGTTGGGTCAGTAACTCTGTAGGTAACCTGGCAGTTAAGACCGTTGGGTCAGTAACTCTGCAGGTAACCTATCAGTTAAGACCGTTGGGTCAGTAACTCTGTAGGTAACCTATCAGTTAAGACCGTTGGGTCAGTAACTCTGTAGGTAACCTAGCAGTTAAGACCGTTGGGTCAGTAACTCTGTAGGTAACCTGGCAGGTAAGACCGTTGGGTCAGTAACTCTGCAGGTAACCTAGCAGTTAAGACCGTTGGGTCAGTAACTCTGTAGGTAACCTGGCAGTTAAGACCGTTGGGTCAGTAACTCTGCAGGTAACCTATCAGTTAAGACCGTTGGGTCAGTAACTCTGTAGGTAACCTAGCAGGTAAGACCGTTGGGTCAGTAACTCTGTAGGTAACCTGGCAGTTAAGACCGTTGGGTCAGTAACTCTGCAGGTAACCTATCAGTTAAGACCGTTGGGTCAGTAACTCTGTAGGTAACCTATCAGTTAAGACCGTTGGGTCAGTAACTCTGTAGGTAACCTAGCAGTTAAGACCGTTGGGTCAGTAACTCTGTAGGTAACCTGGCAGGTAAGACCGTTGGGTCAGTAACTCTGCAGGTAACCTAGCAGTTAAGACCGTTGGGTCAGTAACTCTGTAGGTAACCTGGCAGTTAAGACCGTTGGGTCAGTAACTCTGCAGGTAACCTGGCAGTTAAGACCGTTGGGTCAGTAACTCTGCAGGTAACCTATCAGGTAAGACCGTTGGGTCAGTAACTCTGCAGGTAACCTATCAGGTAAGACCGTTGGGTCAGTAACTCTGCAGGTAACCTATCAGTTAAAACCGTTGGGTCAGTAACTCTGCAGGTAACCTAGCAGGTAAGACCGTTGGGTCAGTAACTCTGTAGGTAACCTAGCAGGTAAGACCGTTGGGTCAGTAACTCTGTAGGTAACCTATCAGTTAAGACCGTTGGGTCAGTAACTCTGTAGGTAACCTGGTAGTTAAGACCGTTGGGTCAGTAACTCTGTAGGTAACCTATCAGTTAAGACCGTTGGGTCAGTAACTCTGTAGGTAACCTAGCAGGTAAGACCGTTGGGTCAGTAACTCTGCAGGTAACCTAGTAGTTTAGACCGTTGGGTCAGTAACTCTGCAGGTAACCTAGCAGGTAAGACCGTTGGGTCAGTAACTCTGCAGGAAACCTAGTAGTTTAGACCGTTGGGTCAGTAACTCTGCAGGTAACCTAGCACCGTTGCGTCAGTAACTCTGTAGGTAACCTAGCACCGTTGGGTCAGTAACTCTGCAGGTAACCTAGCAGGTAAGACCGTTGGGTCAGTAACTCTGCAGGTAACCTAATAGTTTAGACCGTTGGGTCAGTAACTCTGTAGGTAACCTAGCACCGTTGGGTCAGTAACTCTGCAGGTAACCTAGCAGGTAAGACCGTTGGGTCAGTAACTCTGCAGGTAACCTAGTAGTTTAGACCGTTGGGTCAGTAACTCTGTAGGTAACCTAGCACCGTTGGGTCAGTAACTCTGTAGGTAACCTAGCACCGTTGGGTCAGTTACTCTGCAGGTAACCTAGCAGGTAAGACCGTTGGGTCAGTAACTCTGCAGGTTACCTAGTAGTTAAGACCGTTGGGTCAGTAACTCTGCAGGTAACCTGGCAGGTAAGACCGTTGGGTCAGTAACTCTGCAGGTAACCTAGCAGTTAAGACCGTTGGGTCAGTAACTCTGTAGGTAACCTGGCAGTTAAAACCGTTGGGTCAGTAACTCTGCAGGTAACCTAGCAGTTAAGACCGTTGGGTCAGTAACTCTGCAGGTAACCTGGCAGTTAAGACCGTTGGGTCAGTAACTCTGTAGGTAACCTAGCAGGTAAGACCGTTGGGTCAGTAACTCTGTAGGTAACCTAGCAGGTAAGACCGTTGGGTCAGTAACTCTGTAGGTAACCTAGCAGGTAAGACCGTTGGGTCAGTAACTCTGCAGGTAACCTGGCAGGTAAGACCGTTGGGTCAGTAACTCTGTAGGTAACCTAGCAGGTAAGACCGTTGGGTCAGTAACTCTGCAGGTAACCTAGCAGTTAAGACCGTTGGGTCAGTAACTCTGTAGGTAACCTAGCAGGTAAGACCGTTGGGTCAGTAACTCTGTAGGTAACCTGGCAGTTAAGACTGTTGGGTCAGTAACTCTGCAGGTAACCTGGTAGTTAAGACCGTTGGGTCAGTAACTCTGCAGGTAACCTGGCAGTTAAGACCGTTTGGTCAGTAACTCTGCAGGTAACCTAGTAGTTAAGACCGTTGGGTCAGTAACTCTACAGGTAACCTAGCAGGTAAGACCGTTGGGTCAGTAACTCTGCAGGTAACCTATCAGTTAGGACCGTTTGGTCAGTAACTCTGCAGGTAACCTAGTAGTTAAGACCGTTGGGTCAGTAACTCTGCAGGTAACCTAGCAGTTAAGACCGTTGGGTCAGTAACTCTGCAGGTAACCTAGTAGTTAAGACCGTTTGGTCAGTAACTCTGTAGGTAACCTAGTAGTTAAGACCGTTGGGTCAGTAACTCTGCAGGTAACCTAGCAGGTAAGACCGTTGGGTCAGTAACTCTGCAGGTAACCTAGCAGTTAAGACCGTTGGGTCAGTAACTCTGCAGGTAACCTAGTAGTTAAGACCGTTTGGTCAGTAACTCTGTAGGTAACCTAGTAGTTAAGACCGTTGGGTCAGTAACTCTGCAGGTAACCTATCAGTTAAGACCGTTGGGTCAGTAACTCTGCAGGTAACCTAGCAGTTAAGACCGTTGGGTCAGTAACTCTGTAGGTAACCTAGCAGGTAAGACCGTTGGGTCAGTAACTCTGTAGGTAACCTAGCAGGTAAGACCGTTGGGTCAGTAACTCTGCAGGTAACCTGGCAGGTAAGACCGTTGGGTCAGTAACTCTGTAGGTAACCTAGCAGGTAAGACCGTTGGGTCAGTAACTCTGCAGGTAACCTATCAGTTAAGACCGTTGGGTCAGTAACTCTGTAGGTAACCTAGCAGGTAATACCGTTGGGTCAGTAACTCTGCAGGTAACCTATCAGTTAAGACCGTTGGGTTAGTAACTTTGTAGGTAACCTAGCAGGTAAGACCGTTGGGTCAGTAACTCTGCAGGTAACCTATCAGTTAAGACCGTTGGGTCAGTAACTCTGCAGGTAACCTGGCAGGTAAGACCGTTGGGTCAGTAACTCTGTAGGTAACCTGGCAGTTAAGACCGTTGGGTCAGTAACTCTGTAGGTAACCTATCAGTTAAGAACGTTGGGTCAGTAACTCTGCAGGTAACCTGGCAGTTAAGACCGTTGGGTCAGTAACTCTGTAGGTAACCTATCAGTTAAGACCGTTGGGTCAGTAACTCTGCAGGTAACCTGGCAGTTAAGACCGTTGGATCAGTAACTCTGCAGGTAACCTATCAGTTAAGACCGTTGGGTCAGTAACTCTGTAGGTAACCTATCAGTTAAGACCGTTGGGTCAGTAACTCTGTAGGTAACCTATCAGTTAAGACCGTTGGGTCAGTAACTCTGCAGGTAACCTGGCAGTTAAGACCGTTGGGTCAGTAACTCTGTAGGTAACCTGGCAGGTAAGACCGTTGGGTCAGTAACTCTGCAGGTAACCTGGCAGTTAAGACCGTTGGGTCAGTAACTCTGCAGGTAACCTGGCAGTTAAGACCGTTGGGTCAGTAACTCTGCAGGTAACCTATCAGTTAAAACCGTTGGGTCAGTAACTCTGCAGGTAACCTGGCAGTTAAGACCGTTGGGTCAGTAACTCTGCAGGTAACCTGGCAGTTAAGACCGTTGGGTCAGTAACTCTGCAGGTAACCTATCAGTTAAAACCGTTGGGTCAGTAACTCTGCAGGTAACCTATCAGTTAAGACCGTTGGGTCAGTAACTCTGCATGTAACCTGGCAGTTAAGACCGTTGGGTCAGTAACTCTGTAGGTAACCTATCAGTTAAGAACGTTGGGTCAGTAACTCTGCAGGTAACCTGGCAGTTAAGACCGTTGGGTCAGTAACTCTGCAGGTAACCTGGCAGTTAAGACCGTTGGGTCAGTAACTCTGCAGGTAACCTGGCAGTTAAGACCGTTGGGTCAGTAACTCTGTAGGTAACCTATCAGTTAAGACCGTTGGGTCAGTAACTCTGCAGGTAACCTATCACGTAAGACCGTTGGGTCAGTAACTCTGCAGATAACCTATCAGTTAAGACCGTTGGGTCAGTAACTCTGCAGGTAACCTAGTAGTTAAGACCGTTGGGTCAGTAACTCTGTAGGTAACCTAGCAGGTAAGACCGTTGGGTCAGTAACTCTGTAGGTAACCTGGCAGTTAAGACCGTTGGGTCAGTAACTCTGCAGGTAACCTATCAGTTAAGACCGTTGGGTCAGTAACTCTGTAGGTAACCTATCAGTTAAGACCGTTGGGTCAGTAACTCTGTAGGTAACCTAGCAGTTAAGACCGTTGGGTCAGTAACTCTGTAGGTAACCTGGCAGGTAAGACCGTTGGGTCAGTAACTCTGCAGGTAACCTAGCAGTTAAGACCGTTGGGTCAGTAACTCTGTAGGTAACCTGGCAGTTAAGACCGTTGGGTCAGTAACTCTGCAGGTAACCTGGCAGTTAAGACCGTTGGGTCAGTAACTCTGCAGGTAACCTATCAGGTAAGACCGTTGGGTCAGTAACTCTGCAGGTAACCTATCAGTTAAGACCGTTGGGTCAGTAACTCTGTAGGTAACCTATCAGTTAAGACCGTTGGGTCAGTAACTCTGTAGGTAACCTATCAGTTAAGACCGTTGGGTCAGTAACTCTGCAGGTAACCTGGCAGTTAAGACCGTTGGGTCAGTAACTCTGTAGGTAACCTGGCAGGTAAGACCGTTGGGTCAGTAACTCTGCAGGTAACCTGGCAGTTAAGACCGTTGGGTCAGTAACTCTGCAGGTAACCTGGCAGTTAAGACCGTTGGGTCAGTAACTCTGCAGGTAACCTATCAGTTAAAACCGTTGGGTCAGTAACTCTGCAGGTAACCTATCAGTTAAAACCGTTGGGTCAGTAACTCTGCAGGTAACCTATCAGTTAAGACCGTTGGGTCAGTAACTCTGCATGTAACCTGGCAGTTAAGACCGTTGGGTCAGTAACTCTGTAGGTAACCTATCAGTTAAGACCGTTGGGTCAGTAACTCTGCAGGTAACCTGGCAGTTAAGACCGTTGGGTCAGTAACTCTGCAGGTAACCTGGCAGTTAAGACCGTTGGGTCAGTAACTCTGTAGGTAACCTATCAGTTAAGACCGTTGGGTCAGTAACTCTGCAGGTAACCTATCACGTAAGACCGTTGGGTCAGTAACTCTGCAGGTAACCTATCAGTTAAGACCGTTGGGTCAGTAACTCTGCAGGTAACCTAGTAGTTAAGACCGTTGGGTCAGTAACTCTGTAGGTAACCTAGCAGGTAAGACCGTTGGGTCAGTAACTCTGTAGGTAACCTGGCAGTTAAGACCGTTGGGTCAGTAACTCTGCAGGTAACCTAGTAGTTTAGACCGTTTGGTCAGTAACTCTGCAGGTAACCTGGCAGGTAAGACCGTTGGGTCAGTAACTCTGCAGGTAACCTAGCAGTTAAGACCGTTGGGTCAGTAACTCTGTAGGTAACCTGGCAGGTAAGACCGTTGGGTCAGTAACTCTGCAGGTAACCTAGCAGTTAAGACCGTTGGGTCAGTAACTCTGTAGGTAACCTGGCAGTTAAGACCGTTGGGTCAGTAACTCTGCAGGTAACCTGGCAGTTAAGACCGTTGGGTCAGTAACTCTGCAGGTAACCTATCAGGTAAGACCGTTGGGTCAGTAACTCTGCAGGTAACCTATCAGGTAAGACCGTTGGGTCAGTAACTCTGCAGGTAACCTGGCACCGTTGGGTCAGTAACTCTGTAGGTAACCTGGCACCGTTGGGTCAGTAACTCTGCAGGTAACCTAGCAGGTAAGACCGTTGGGTCAGTAACTCTGTAGGTAACCTAGCAGGTAAGACCGTTGGGTCAGTAACTCTGTAGGTAACCTATCAGTTAAGACCGTTGGGTCAGTAACTCTGTAGGTAACCTGGTAGTTAAGACCGTTGGGTCAGTAACTCTGAAGGTAACCTATCAGTTAAGACCGTTGGGTCAGTAACTCTGTAGGTAACCTGGCAGGTAAGACCGTTGGGTCAGTAACTCTGTAGGTAACCTAGCAGGTAAGACCGTTGGGTCAGTAACTCTGCAGGAAACCTAGTAGTTTAGACCGTTGGGTCAGTAACTCTGCAGGTAACCTAGCAGGTAAGACCGTTGGGTCAGTAACTCTGCAGGAAACCTAGTAGTTTAGACCGTTGGGTCAGTAACTCTGCAGGTAACCTAGCACCGTTGCGTCAGTAACTCTGTAGGTAACCTAGCACCGTTGGGTCAGTAACTCTGCAGGTAACCTAGCAGGTAAGACCGTTGGGTCAGTAACTCTGCAGGTAACCTAATAGTTTAGACCGTTGGGTCAGTAACTCTGTAGGTAACCTAGCACCGTTGGGTCAGTAACTCTGCAGGTAACCTAGCAGGTAAGACCGTTGGGTCAGTAACTCTGCAGGTAACCTAGTAGTTTAGACCGTTGGGTCAGTAACTCTGTAGGTAACCTAGCACCGTTGGGTCAGTAACTCTGTAGGTAACCTAGCACCGTTGGGTCAGTTACTCTGCAGGTAACCTAGCAGGTAAGACCGTTGGGTCAGTAACTCTGCAGGTTACCTAGTAGTTAAGACCGTTGGGTCAGTAACTCTGCAGGTAACCTGGAAGGTAAGACCGTTGGGTCAGTAACTCTGCAGGTAACCTAGCAGTTAAGACCGTTGGGTCAGTAACTCTGTAGGTAACCTGCCAGTTAAGACCGTTGGGTCAGTAACTCTGCAGGTAACCTAGCAGTTAAGACCGTTGGGTCAGTAACTCTGTAGGTAACCTAGCAGGTAAGACCGTTGGGTCAGTAACTCTGTAGGTAACCTAGCAGGTAAGACCGTTGGGTCAGTAACTCTGCAGGTAACCTGGCAGGTAAGACCGTTGGGTCAGTAACTCTGTAGGTAACCTAGCAGGTAAGACCGTTGGGTCAGTAACTCTGCAGGTAACCTATCAGTTAAGACCGTTGGGTCAGTAACTCTGTAGGTAACCTAGCAGGTAAGACCGTTGGGTCAGTAACTCTGTAGGTAACCTGGCAGTTAAGACCGTTTGGTCAGTAACTCTGCAGGTAACCTAGTAGTTAAGACCGTTGGGTCAGTAACTCTACAGGTAACCTAGCAGGTAAGACCGTTGGGTCAGTAACTCTGCAGGTAACCTATCAGTTAGGACCGTTTGGTCAGTAACTCTGCAGGTAACCTAGTAGTTAAGACCGTTGGGTCAGTAACTCTGCAGGTAACCTAGCAGTTAAGACCGTTGGGTCAGTAACTCTGCAGGTAACCTAGTAGTTAAGACCGTTTGGTCAGTAACTCTGTAGGTAACCTAGTAGTTAAGACCGTTGGGTCAGTAACTCTGCAGGTAACCTAGCAGGTAAGACCGTTGGGTCAGTAACTCTGCAGGTAACCTATCAGTTAAGACCGTTGGGTCAGTAACTCTGTAGGTAACCTAGCAGGTAAGACCGTTGGGTCAGTAACTCTGTAGGTAACCTAGCAGGTAAGACCGTTGGGTCAGTAACTCTGCAGGTAACCTGGCAGGTAAGACCGTTGGGTCAGTAACTCTGTAGGTAACCTAGCAGGTAAGACCGTTGGGTCAGTAACTCTGCAGGTAACCTATCAGTTAAGACCGTTGGGTCAGTAACTCTGTAGGTAACCTAGCAGGTAATACCGTTGGGTCAGTAACTCTGCAGGTAACCTATCAGTTAAGACCGTTGGGTTAGTAACTTTGTAGGTAACCTAGCAGGTAAGACCGTTGGGTCAGTAACTCTGCAGGTAACCTATCAGTTAAGACCGTTGGGTCAGTAACTCTGCAGGTAACCTGGCAGGTAAGACCGTTGGGTCAGTAACTCTGTAGGTAACCTGGCAGTTAAGACCGTTGGGTCAGTAACTCTGTAGGTAACCTAGTAGTTAAGACCGTTGGGTCAGTAACTCTGCAGGTAACCTGGCAGGTAAGACCGTTGGGTCAGTAACTCTGTAGGTAACCTATCAGTTAAGAACGTTGGGTCAGTAACTCTGCAGGTAACCTGGCAGTTAAGACCGTTGGGTCAGTAACTCTGTAGGTAACCTATCAGTTAAGTCCGTTGGGTCAGTAACTCTGCAGGTAACCTGGCAGTTAAGACCGTTGGATCAGTAACTCTGCAGGTAACCTATCAGTTAAGACCGTTGGGTCAGTAACTCTGTAGGTAACCTATCAGTTAAGACCGTTGGGTCAGTAACTCTGTAGGTAACCTATCAGTTAAGACCGTTGGGTCAGTAACTCTGCAGGTAACCTGGCAGTTAAGACCGTTGGGTCAGTAACTCTGTAGGTAACCTGGCAGGTAAGACCGTTGGGTCAGTAACTCTGCAGGTAACCTAGCAGGTAAGACCGTTGGGTCAGTAACTCTGCAGGAAACCTAGTAGTTTAGACCGTTGGGTCAGTAACTCTGCAGGTAACCTAGCACCGTTGCGTCAGTAACTCTGTAGGTAACCTAGCACCGTTGGGTCAGTAACTCTGCAGGTAACCTAGCAGGTAAGACCGTTGGGTCAGTAACTCTGCAGGTAACCTAATAGTTTAGACCGTTGGGTCAGTAACTCTGTAGGTAACCTAGCACCGTTGGGTCAGTAACTCTGCAGGTAACCTAGCAGGTAAGACCGTTGGGTCAGTAACTCTGCAGGTAACCTAGTAGTTTAGACCGTTGGGTCAGTAACTCTGTAGGTAACCTAGCACCGTTGGGTCAGTAACTCTGTAGGTAACCTAGCACCGTTGGGTCAGTTACTCTGCAGGTAACCTAGCAGGTAAGACCGTTGGGTCAGTAACTCTGCAGGTTACCTAGTAGTTAAGACCGTTGGGTCAGTAACTCTGCAGGTAACCTGGAAGGTAAGACCGTTGGGTCAGTAACTCTGCAGGTAACCTAGCAGTTAAGACCGTTGGGTCAGTAACTCTGTAGGTAACCTGCCAGTTAAGACCGTTGGGTCAGTAACTCTGCAGGTAACCTAGCAGTTAAGACCGTTGGGTCAGTAACTCTGTAGGTAACCTAGCAGGTAAGACCGTTGGGTCAGTAACTCTGTAGGTAACCTAGCAGGTAAGACCGTTGGGTCAGTAACTCTGCAGGTAACCTGGCAGGTAAGACCGTTGGGTCAGTAACTCTGTAGGTAACCTAGCAGGTAAGACCGTTGGGTCAGTAACTCTGCAGGTAACCTATCAGTTAAGACCGTTGGGTCAGTAACTCTGTAGGTAACCTAGCAGGTAAGACCGTTGGGTCAGTAACTCTGTAGGTAACCTGGCAGTTAAGACTGTTGGGTCAGTAACTCTGCAGGTAACCTGGTAGTTAAGACCGTTGGGTCAGTAACTCTGCAGGTAACCTGGCAGTTAAGACCGTTTGGTCAGTAACTCTGCAGGTAACCTAGTAGTTAAGACCGTTGGGTCAGTAACTCTACAGGTAACCTAGCAGGTAAGACCGTTGGGTCAGTAACTCTGCAGGTAACCTATCAGTTAGGACCGTTTGGTCAGTAACTCTGCAGGTAACCTAGTAGTTAAGACCGTTGGGTCAGTAACTCTGCAGGTAACCTAGCAGTTAAGACCGTTGGGTCAGTAACTCTGCAGGTAACCTAGTAGTTAAGACCGTTTGGTCAGTAACTCTGTAGGTAACCTAGTAGTTAAGACCGTTGGGTCAGTAACTCTGCAGGTAACCTAGCAGGTAAGACCGTTGGGTCAGTAACTCTGCAGGTAACCTAGCAATTAAGACCGTTGGGTCAGTAACTCTGTAGGTAACCTAGCAGGTAAGACCGTTGGGTCAGTAACTCTGTAGGTAACCTAGCAGGTAAGACCGTTGGGTCAGTAACTCTGCAGGTAACCTGGCAGGTAAGACCGTTGGGTCAGTAACTCTGTAGGTAACCTAGCAGGTAAGACCGTTGGGTCAGTAACTCTGCAGGTAACCTATCAGTTAAGACCGTTGGGTCAGTAACTCTGTAGGTAACCTAGCAGGTAATACCGTTGGGTCAGTAACTCTGCAGGTAACCTATCAATTAAGACCGTTGGGTTAGTAACTTTGTAGGTAACCTAGCAGGTAAGACCGTTGGGTCAGTAACTCTGCAGGTAACCTATCAGTTAAGACCGTTGGGTCAGTAACTCTGCAGGTAACCTGGCAGGTAAGACCGTTGGGTCAGTAACTCTGTAGGTAACCTGGCAGTTAAGACCGTTGGGTCAGTAACTCTGCAGGTAACCTATCAGTTAAGAACGTTGGGTCAGTAACTCTGCAGGTAACCTGGCAGTTAAGACCGTTGGATCAGTAACTCTGCAGGTAACCTATCAGTTAAGACCGTTGGGTCAGTAACTCTGTAGGTAACCTATCAGTTAAGACCGTTGGGTCAGTAACTCTGTAGGTAACCTATCAGTTAAGACCGTTGGGTCAGTAACTCTGCAGGTAACCTGGCAGTTAAGACCGTTGGGTCAGTAACTCTGTAGGTAACCTGGCAGGT
>NC_092115.1:5959975-5966580 GCF_045679555.1 Salvelinus alpinus | reverse complement strand
AGACCGTTGGGTCAGTAACTCTGCAGGTAACCTAGCAGGTAAGACCGTTGGGTCAGTAACTCTGCAGGAAACCTAGTAGTTTAGACCGTTGGGTCAGTAACTCTGCAGGTAACCTAGCACCGTTGCGTCAGTAACTCTGTAGGTAACCTAGCACCGTTGGGTCAGTAACTCTGCAGGTAACCTAGCAGGTAAGACCGTTGGGTCAGTAACTCTGCAGGTAACCTAATAGTTTAGACCGTTGGGTCAGTAACTCTGTAGGTAACCTAGCACCGTTGGGTCAGTAACTCTGCAGGTAACCTAGCAGGTAAGACCGTTGGGTCAGTAACTCTGCAGGTAACCTAGTAGTTTAGACCGTTGGGTCAGTAACTCTGTAGGTAACCTAGCACCGTTGGGTCAGTAACTCTGTAGGTAACCTAGCACCGTTGGGTCAGTTACTCTGCAGGTAACCTAGCAGGTAAGACCGTTGGGTCAGTAACTCTGCAGGTTACCTAGTAGTTAAGACCGTTGGGTCAGTAACTCTGCAGGTAACCTGGAAGGTAAGACCGTTGGGTCAGTAACTCTGCAGGTAACCTAGCAGTTAAGACCGTTGGGTCAGTAACTCTGCAGGTAACCTAGCCAGTTAAGACCGTTGGGTCAGTAACTCTGCAGGTAACCTAGCAGGTAAGACCGTTGGGTCAGTAACTCTGCAGGTAACCTGGCAGGTAAGACCGTTGGGTCAGTAACTCTGTAGGTAACCTAGCAGGTAAGACCGTTGGGTCAGTAACTCTGCAGGTAACCTATCAGTTAAGACCGTTGGGTCAGTAACTCTGTAGGTAACCTAGCAGGTAAGACCGTTGGGTCAGTAACTCTGTAGGTAACCTGGCAGTTAAGACCGTTGGGTCAGTAACTCTGCAGGTAACCTGGCAGTTAAGACCGTTGGGTCAGTAACTCTGCAGGTAACCTGGCAGTTAAGACCGTTGGGTCAGTAACTCTGCAGGTAACCTAGTCAGTTAAGACCGTTGGGTCAGTAACTCTGCAGGTAACCTGGCAGTTAAGACCGTTGGGTCAGTAACTCTGCAGGTAACCTAGCAGTTAAGACCGTTGGGTCAGTAACTCTGCAGGTAACCTAGCAGTTAAGACCGTTGGGTCAGTAACTCTGTAGGTAACCTAGTCAGTTAAGACCGTTGGGTCAGTAACTCTGCAGGTAACCTAGCAGGTAAGACCGTTGGGTCAGTAACTCTGCAGGTAACCTAGCAGTTAAGACCGTTGGGTCAGTAACTCTGCAGGTAACCTAGCAGGTAAGACCGTTGGGTCAGTAACTCTGTAGGTAACCTAGCAGTTAAGACCGTTGGGTCAGTAACTCTGCAGGTAACCTGGCAGGTAAGACCGTTGGGTCAGTAACTCTGTAGGTAACCTAGCAGGTAAGACCGTTGGGTCAGTAACTCTGCAGGTAACCTAGCAGTTAAGACCGTTGGGTCAGTAACTCTGTAGGTAACCTAGCAGGTAAGACCGTTGGGTCAGTAACTCTGCAGGTAACCTGGCAGTTAAGACCGTTGGGTCAGTAACTCTGTAGGTAACCTAGCAGGTAAGACCGTTGGGTCAGTAACTCTGCAGGTAACCTATCAGTTAAGACCGTTGGGTCAGTAACTCTGCAGGTAACCTAGCAGGTAAGACCGTTGGGTCAGTAACTCTGCAGGTAACCTGGCAGTTAAGACCGTTGGGTCAGTAACTCTGTAGGTAACCTATCAGTTAAGACCGTTGGGTCAGTAACTCTGCAGGTAACCTGGCAGTTAAGACCGTTGGGTCAGTAACTCTGTAGGTAACCTAGCAGGTAAGACCGTTGGGTCAGTAACTCTGCAGGTAACCTGGCAGTTAAGACCGTTGGGTCAGTAACTCTGTAGGTAACCTATCAGTTAAGAACGTTGGGTCAGTAACTCTGCAGGTAACCTGGCAGTTAAGACCGTTGGGTCAGTAACTCTGCAGGTAACCTATCAGTTAAGACCGTTGGGTCAGTAACTCTAGGTAACCTAGTTAAGACCGTTGGGTCAGTAACTCTGTAGGTAACCTATCAGTTAAGACCGTTGGGTCAGTAACTCTGCAGGTAACCTGGCAGTTAAGACCGTTGGGTCAGTAACTCTGTAGGTAACCTGGCAGGTAAGACCGTTGGGTCAGTAACTCTGCAGGTAACCTGGCAGTTAAGACCGTTGGGTCAGTAACTCTGCAGGTAACCTGTCAGTTAAGACCGTTGGGTCAGTAACTCTGCAGGTAACCTATCAGTTAAGACCGTTGGGTCAGTAACTCTGCAGGTAACCTATCAGTTAAGACCGTTGGGTCAGTAACTCTGCAGGTAACCTATCAGTTAAGACCGTTGGGTCAGTAACTCTGCAGGTAACCTGGCAGTTAAGACCGTTGGGTCAGTAACTCTGTAGGTAACCTGGCAGTTAAGACCGTTGGGTCAGTAACTCTGCAGGTAACCTGGCAGTTAAGACCGTTGGGTCAGTAACTCTGCAGGTAACCTGGCAGTTAAGACCGTTGGGTCAGTAACTCTGCAGGTAACCTAGCAGTTAAGACCGTTGGGTCAGTAACTCTGCAGGTAACCTGGCAGTTAAGACCGTTGGGTCAGTAACTCTGTAGGTAACCTATCAGTTAAGACCGTTGGGTCAGTAACTCTGCAGGTAACCTAGCAGTTAAGACCGTTGGGTCAGTAACTCTGCAGGTAACCTGGCAGTTAAGACCGTTGGGTCAGTAACTCTGCAGGTAACCTGGCAGTTAAGACCGTTGGGTCAGTAACTCTGTAGGTAACCTATCAGTTAAGACCGTTGGGTCAGTAACTCTGCAGGTAACCTATCACGTAAGACCGTTGGGTCAGTAACTCTGCAGGTAACCTATCAGTTAAGACTGTTGGGTCAGTAACTCTGCAGGTAACCTAGTAGTTAAGACCGTTGGGTCAGTAACTCTGTAGGTAACCTAGCAGGTAAGACCGTTGGGTCAGTAACTCTGTAGGTAACCTGGCAGTTAAGACCGTTGGGTCAGTAACTCTGCAGGTAACCTATCAGTTAAGACCGTTGGGTCAGTAACTCTGTAGGTAACCTATCAGTTAAGACCGTTGGGTCAGTAACTCTGTAGGTAACCTATCAGTTAAGACCGTTGGGTCAGTAACTCTGTAGGTAACCTAGCAGTTAAGACCGTTGGGTCAGTAACTCTGTAGGTAACCTGGCAGGTAAGACCGTTGGGTCAGTAACTCTGCAGGTAACCTAGCAGTTAAGACCGTTGGGTCAGTAACTCTGTAGGTAACCTGGCAGTTAAGACCGTTGGGTCAGTAACTCTGCAGGTAACCTGGCAGTTAAGACCGTTGGGTCAGTAACTCTGCAGGTAACCTATCAGGTAAGACCGTTGGGTCAGTAACTCTGCAGGTAACCTATCAGGTAAGACCGTTGGGTCAGTAACTCTGCAGGTAACCTGGCAGGTAAGACCGTTGGATCAGTAACTCTGCAGGTAACCTATCAGTTAAGACCGTTGGGTCAGTAACTCTGTAGGTAACCTAGCAGGTAATACCGTTGGGTCAGTAACTCTGCAGGTAACCTATCAGTTAAGACCGTTGGGTTAGTAACTTTGTAGGTAACCTAGCAGGTAAGACCGTTGGGTCAGTAACTCTGCAGGTAACCTATCAGTTAAGACCGTTGGGTCAGTAACTCTGCAGGTAACCTGGCAGGTAAGACCGTTGGGTCAGTAACTCTGTAGGTAACCTGGCAGTTAAGACCGTTGGGTCAGTAACTCTGTAGGTAACCTATCAGTTAAGAACGTTGGGTCAGTAACTCTGCAGGTAACCTGGCAGTTAAGACCGTTGGGTCAGTAACTCTGTAGGTAACCTATCAGTTAAGAACGTTGGGTCAGTAACTCTGCAGGTAACCTGGCAGTTAAGACCGTTGGGTCAGTAACTCTGTAGGTAACCTAGCAGTTAAGACCGTTGGATCAGTAACTCTGCAGGTAACCTATCAGTTAAGACCGTTGGGTCAGTAACTCTGTAGGTAACCTATCAGTTAAGACCGTTGGGTCAGTAACTCTGTAGGTAACCTATCAGTTAAGACCGTTGGGTCAGTAACTCTGCAGGTAACCTGGCAGTTAAGACCGTTGGGTCAGTAACTCTGTAGGTAACCTGGCAGTTAAGACCGTTGGATCAGTAACTCTGTAGGTAACCTATCAGTTAAGACCGTTGGGTCAGTAACTCTGTAGGTAACCTATCAGTTAAGACCGTTGGGTCAGTAACTCTGCAGGTAACCTGGCAGTTAAGACCGTTGGGTCAGTAACTCTGTAGGTAACCTGGCAGGTAAGACCGTTGGGTCAGTAACTCTGCAGGTAACCTGGCAGTTAAGACCGTTGGGTCAGTAACTCTGCAGGTAACCTGGCAGTTAAGACCGTTGGGTCAGTAACTCTGCAGGTAACCTATCAGGTAAGACCGTTGGGTCAGTAACTCTGCAGGTAACCTATCAGGTAAGACCGTTGGGTCAGTAAATCTGCAGGTAACCTGGCAGGTAAGACCGTTGGGTCAGTAACTCTGCAGGTAACCTATCAGTTAAGACAGTTGGGTCAGTAACTCTGTAGGTAACCTATCAGGTAAGACCTTTGGGTCAGTAACTCTGGTATGGGTGTGGTGGTGTGGTAGTATGGGTGTGATGGCTCACTGTGGTATTTCACCCAGTAGATATGGGAGTTTATAAACATTTTTTTATTTATTTTATTCTTTGTGGGTCTGTGTAATCTGAAGGAAATATGTGTTTCTATATGGTCATACATTTGGCAGGAGGTTAGGAAGTGCAGCTCAGTTTCCATCTCATTTTGTGGGCAGTGTGCACATAGCCTATCTTCTCTTGAGAGCCATGTCTGCCTACGGCGGCCTTTTTCAATAGCAAGGCTATGCTCACTGAGTCTGTACATAGTCAAAGCTTTCCTTAAGTTTAGGTCAGTCACAGTGGTGAGGTATTCTGCCGCTGTGTACTCACTGTTTAGGGCCCAAATAGCATTCTAGTTTGCTCTGTTGTTTGTTAATTCTTTCCAATGTGTCAAGTAATTATATTTTAGTTTTCTCATGATTTGGTTGCTCTACTTGTGTTGCTGTCTTGGGGCTCTGTGGGGTGTGTTTGTGTTTGTGAACAGAGCCCCAGGACCAGCTTGCTTCAAGCTCTCCAGGTTCATCTCTCTTTAGGTGATGGCTTTGTTATGGAAGGTTCCAGAATCACTTCTTCTTAGGTGGATGTAGAATTTAACAGCTCTTTTCTGGATTTTGATAATTAGTGAGTATCGGCCTAATTCTGCTCTGCATGCATTATTTGGTATTATTTGTAAAAATATTTTTGCAGAATTCTGCATCCAGTCTCAATTTGGTGTTTGTGCCATTTTGTGAATTCGTGGTTGGTGTGAAGACCCCAGACCTCACATCATAGAGGGCAATGGGTTCTGTAACTGATTCAAGTATTTTTAGCCAGATTCTAATTGGTATGTTCCTTTTGATGGCATAGAATGCCCTTCTGGCCTTGTCTCTCAGATCGTTCACAGCTTTGTGGAAGTTACCTGTGGCGCTGATGTTTAGGCCGAGGTATGTATAGTTTTTTTGTGTGCTCTAGGGCAATGGTGTCTAGATGGAATTTGTATTTGTGGTCCTGGAGACTGGACCTTTTTGGAACACCATTATTTTGGTCTAACTGAGATTTACTGTCAGGGCCCAGGTCTGGCAGAATCTGTGCAGAAGATCTAGGTGCTGCTGTAGGCCCTCCTTGGTTGGGGACGGAAGAACCAGATCATCCGCAAACAGAAGACATTTGACTTCAGATTCTAGTAGGGTGAGGCCGGGTGCTGCAGACTGTTCTAGTGCTCTCGCCAATTCATTGATATATATGTTGAAGAGGATGGGGCTTAAGCTTCATCCCTGTCTCACCCCACGGCCCTGTGGAAAGAAATGTTTTTTTTTACCAATTTTAACCGCACACTTGTTGTTTGTGTACATGGATTTTATAATGTCATATGTTTTTCCCCCAACACCACTTTCCATCAGTTTGTATAGCAGACCCTCATGACCAAATTGAGTCGAAGGTTTTTTTGAAGCCAACAAGGCATGAGAATACTTTGCCTTTGTTTTGGTTTGTTTGTCAATTAGGGTGTCAGGGTGAATACATGGTCTGCCGTCTCTCTCTCTCTCTCTCTCTCTCTCTCTCTCTCTCTCTCTCTCTCTCTCTCTGTCTCTCTCTCTGTCTCTCCATCTCTCTCTCTCTCCATCTCTCTCTCTCCATCTCTCTCTCCACCTCTGTCCATCTCTCTCTCCTTTCCCTCTCCATCTCTCTCTCTCCACCTCTCTGTCCATCTCTCCATCTCTCCCTCCCCCCTCCCCCTCTCTACGATCGTCCTCCATAATGATCCTCTGTCGTTCCTTCACCATGCCATGAGGAGACTGAATGGTTGATTATGTAGGATAATCACTTCTGCTTCCCCATGCCAATGTTTCATTAGATTTATACGCCTGTCTGTGTGTGTGTGTGTGTGTGTGTGTGTGTGTGTGTGTGTGTGTGTGTGTGTGTGTGTGTGTGTGTGTGTGTGTGTGTGTGTGTGTGTGTGTGTGTGTGTGTGTGTGTGTG
>NC_092115.1:5894975-5957475 GCF_045679555.1 Salvelinus alpinus | reverse complement strand
GTCTCCGCTGTACCTCCACGCTCTCCGCTGTACCTCCTCGGTCTCCGCTGTATCTCCTCGGTCTCCGCTGTACCTCCTCGGTTTCCGCTGTACCTCCTCGGTCTCCGCTGTACCTCCTCGGTCTCCGCTGTACCTCCTCGGTCTCCGCTGTACCTCCACGGTCTCCGCTGTACCTCCACGCTCTCCGCTGTACCTCCTCGGTCTCCGCTGTACCTCCTCGGTCTCCGCTGTACCTCCACGGTCTCCGCTGTACCTCCTCGCTCTCCGCTGTACCTCCACGCTCTCCGCTGTACCTCCTCGGTCTCCGCTGTACCTCCACGCTCTCCGCTGTACCTCCACGCTCTCCGCTGTACCTCCTTGGTCTCCGCTGTACCTCCACGCTCTCCGCTGTACCTCCTCGGTCTCCGCTGTACCTCCACGCTCTCCGCTGTACCTCCACGCTCTCCGCTGTACCTCCACGCTCTCCGCTGTACCTCCATTCCCTCCGCTGTACCTCCTCGGTCTCCGCTGTACCTCCTCGGTCTTCGCTGTATCTCCTCGGTCTCCGCTGTACCTCCTCGGTCTCCGCTGTACCTCCTCGGTCTCCGCTGTCCCTCCACGGTCTCCGCTGTACCTCCACGCTCTCCGCTGTACCTCCACGGTCTCCGCTGTACCTCCACGCTCTCCGCTGTACCTCCTCGGTCTCCGCTGTACCTCCTCGGTCTCCGCTGTACCTCCACGGTCTCCGCTGTACCTCCTCGCTCTCCGCTGTACCTCCACGCTCTCCGCTGTACCTCCTCGGTCTCCGCTGTACCTCCACGCTCTCCGCTGTACCTCCACGCTCTCCGCTGTACCTCCTTGGTCTCCGCTGTACCTCCACGCTCTCCGCTGTACCTCCTCGGTCTCCGCTGTACCTCCACGTTCTCCGCTGTACCTCCACGCTCTCCGCTGTACCTCCACGCTCTCCGCTGTACCTCCATTCCCTCCGCTGTACCTCCTCGGTCTCCGCTGTACCTCCTCGGTCTTCGCTGTATCTCCTCGGTCTCCGCTGTACCTCCTCGGTCTCCGCTGTACCTCCACGGTCTCCGCTGTACCTCCTCGGTCTCCGCTGTACCTCCACGGTCTCCGCTGTACCTCCACGGTCTCCGCTGTACCTCCTCGGTCTCCGCTGTACCTCCACGGTCTCCGCTGTACCTCCTCGGTCTCCGCTATACCTCCCCGGTCTCCGCTGTACCTCCTCGGTCTCCGCTGTACCTCCACGCTCTCCGCTGTACCTCCTCGGTCTCCGCTGTACCTCCTCGGTCTCCGCTGTACCTCCTCGGTCTCCGATGTACCTCCACGGTCTCCGCTGTACCTCCACGCTCTCCGCTGTACCCCCTCGGTCTCCGCTGTATCTCCTCGGTCTCCGCTGTACCTCCTCGGTTTCCGCTGTACCTCCTCGGTCTCCGCTGTACCTCCTCGGTCTCCGCTGTACCTCCTCGGTCTCCGCTGTACCTCCACGGTCTCCGCTGTACCTCCTCGGTCTCCGCTGTACCTCCTCGGTCTCCGCTGTACCTCCACGGTCTCCGCTGTACCTCCTCGGTCTTCGCTGTACCTCCTCGGTCTCCGCTGTACCTCCTCGGTCTCCGCTGTACCTCCACGGTCTCCGCTGTACCTCCTCGGTCTCCGCTGTACCTCCTCGGTCTCCGCTGTACCTCCTCGGTCTCCGCTGTACCTCCTCGGTCTCCGCTGTACCTCCTCGGTCTCCGCTGTACCTCCACGGTCTCCGCTGTACCTCCTCGGTCTCCGCTGTACCTCCTCGGTCTCCGCTGTACCTCCTCGGTCTCCGCTGTACCTCCTCGGTCTCCGCTGTACCTCCTCGGTCTCCGCTGTACCTCCACGGTCTCCGCTGTACCTCCACGCTCTCCGCTGTACCTCCACGCTCTCCGCTGTACCTCCTCGGTCTCCGCTGTACCTCCCCGCTCTCCGCTGTACCTCCACGCTCTCCGCTGTACCTCCACGCTCTCCGCTGTACCTCTACGCTCTCCGCTGTACCTCTACGCTCTCCGCTGTACCTCCTCGGTCTCCGCTGTACCTCCTCGGTCTCCGCTGTACCTTCTCGGTCTCCGTTGTACCTCCTCGGTCTCCGCTGTACCTCCACGGTCTCCGCTGTACCTCCTCGGTCTCCGCTGTACTTCCTGGGTCTCCGCTGTACCTCCTCGGTCTCCGCTGTACCTCCACGCTCTCCGCTGTACCTCCTCGGTCTCCGCTGTACCTCCTCGGTCTCCTCTGTACCTCCTCGGTCTCCGCTGTACCTCCACGGTCTCCGCTGTACCTCCACGCTCTCCGCTGTACCTCCTCGGTCTCCGCTGTACCTCCTCGGTCTCCGCTGTACCTCCTCGGTCTCCGCTGTACCTCCTCGGTCTCCGCTGTACCTCCTCGGTCTCCGCTGTACCTCCACGGTCTCCGCTGTACCTCCTCGGTCTTCGCTGTACCTCCTCAGTCTCCGCTGTACCTCCTCAGTCTCCGCTGTACCTCCACGGTCTCCGCTGTACCTCCACGGTCTCCGCTGTACCTCCACGCTCTCCGCTGTACCTCCTCGGTCTCCGCTGTACCTCCTCGGTCTCCGCTGTACCTCCACGGTCTCCGCTGTACCTCCTCGCTCTCCGCTGTACCTCCACGCTCTCCGCTGTACTTCCTCGGTCTCCGCTGTACCTCCACGCTCTCCGCTGTACCTCCACGCTCTCCGCTGTACCTCCTCGGTCTCCGCTGTACCTCCACGCTCTCCGCTGTACCTCCTCGGTCTCCGCTGTACCTCCACGCTCTCCGCTGTACCTCCACGCTCTCCGCTGTACCTCCACGTGTGGTGATGTGGTGGTATGTGATGTGGTGGTATTGGTGTGGTGGTGTGGTGGTATGGGTGTGGTGGCATGGTGGTATGGGTGTGGTGGTATGGTGGTATGGGTGTGGTGGTATGGTGGTATGGGTGTGGTGGTGTGGTGGTATAGTGGTATGGGTGTGGTGGTATGGTGGTATGGGTGGTATGGTGGTATGGGTGTGGTGGTATGGGTGGTATGGTGGTATGGGTGTGGTGGTATGGGTGTGGTGGTATGGTGGTATGGGTGTGGTGGTATGGTGGTATGGGTGTGGTGGTATGGTGGTATGGGTGTGGTGGTATGGTGGTATGGGTGTGGTGGTATGGGTGTGGTGGTGTGGTGGTATGGGTGTGGTGGTATGGGTGTGGTGGTATGGTGGTATGGGTGTGGTGGTTTGGTTTGGTAGTGATGTGGTGGTATGGGTGTGGTGGTTTGGTTTGGTAGTGATGTGGTGGTATGGGTGTGGTGGTATGGTGGTATGGGTGGTATGGTGGTATGGGTGTGGTGGTATGGGTGGTATGGTGGTATGGGTGTGGTGGTGTGGTGGTATAGTGGTATGGGTGTGGTGGTATGGTGGTATGGGTGGTATGGTGGTATGGGTGTGGTGGTATGGGTGGTATGGTGGTATGGGTGTGGTGGTATGGGTGTGGTGGTATGGTGGTATGGGTGTGGTGGTATGGTGGTATGGGTGTGGTGGTATGGTGGTATGGGTGTGGTGGTATGGTGGTATGGGTGTGATGGTGTGGTGGTGTGGTGGTATTGGTGTGGTGGTATGGGTGTGATGTTGTGGTGGTATTGGTGTGGTGGTATGGGTGGTTTGGTATGGGTGTGGTGGTATGGGTGTGATGGTTTTGGTGTGGTGGTATGGGTGTGGGATATGGTGGTATGGGTGTGGGATGTGGTGTGGTGGTATTGGTGTGGTGGTATGGGTGTGGTGGTGTGGTGGTATGGGTGTGGTGGAGTGGTGGTATGGGTGTGGTGGTGTGGTGGTATGGGTGTGGTGGTGTGGTGGTATTGGTGTGGTGGTATGGTGGTATGGGTGGTATGGTGGTATGGGTGTGGTGGTATGGGTGTGGTGGTATGGTGGTATGGGTGGTATGGTGGTATGGGTGTGGTGGTGTGGTGGTATGGGTGTGGTGGTGTGGTGGTATGGGTGTGGTGGTATGGTGGTATGGGTGTGGTGGTATGGTGTGGTGGTATGGTGGTATGGGTGTGGTGGTATGGTGGTATGGGTGTGGTGGTATGGGTGTGGTGGTATGGTGGTATGGGTGTGGTGGTTTGGTTTGGTAGTGATGTGGTGGTATGGGTGTGATGGTGTGGTGGTGTGGTGGTATGGTATGGCGGTATGGGTATGGTGGTATGGTGGTGTGGTGGTATGGTGTGGTGGTGTGGATGTGGTGGTATGGGTGTGGTGGAGTGGGTGTGGTGGAATGGGTGTGGTGGTATGGGTGTGGTGGTGTGGTGGTATGGTGGTATGTGTGTGGTGGTGTGGTGGTGTGGTGTTATCGGTGTGGTGGTATGGTGGTATGGGTGTGATGTTGTGGTGGTATTGGTGTGGTGGTATGGGTGGTTTGGTATGGGTGTGGTGGTATGGGTGTGATGGTTTTGGTGTGGTGGTATGGGTGTGGGATATGGTGGTATGGGTGTGGGATGTGGTGTGGTGGTATTGGTGTGGTGGTATGGGTGTGGTGGTGTGGTGGTATGGGTGTGGTGGAGTGGTGGTATGGGTGTGGTGGTGTGGTGGTATGGGTGTGGTGGTGTGGTGGTATTGGTGTGGTGGTATGGTGGTATGGGTGGTATGGTGGTATGGGTATGGTGGTATGGGTGTGGTGGTGTGGTGGTATGGGTGTGGTGGTATGGTGGTATGGGTGTGTTGGTATGGTGGTATGGGTGTGGTGGTGTGGTGGTATGGGTGTGGTGGTATGGTGGTATGGGTGGTATGGTGGTATGGGTGTGGTGGTGTGGTGGTATGGGTGTGGTGGTGTGGTGGTATGGGTGTGGTGGTATGGTGGTATGGGTGTGGTGGTATGGTGGTATGGGTGTGGTGGTATGGTGGTATGGGTGTGGTGGTATGGTGGTATGGGTATGGTGGTATGGGTGTGGTGGTATGGTGGTATGGGTGTGGTGGTTTGGTTTGGTAGTGATGTGGTGGTATGGGTGTGATGGTGTGGTGGTGTGGTGGTATGGTATGGCGGTATGGGTATGGTGGTATGGTGGTGTGGTGGTATGGTGTGGTGGTGTGGGTGTGGTGGAGTGGGTGTGGTGGAATGGGTGTGGTGGTATGGGTGTGGTGGTGTGGTGGTATGGTGGTATGTGTGTGGTGGTGTGGTGGTGTGGTGTTATCGGTGTGGTGGTATGGTGGTATGGGGGTGGTGGTGTGGTGGTGTGGTGTGGTAGTATGGGTGTGGTGGTTTGGTAGTGTGGCGATGTGGTGGTATGGGTATGGTGGTATGGGTATGGTGGTATGGGTGTGGTGGTGTGGTGGTATGGGTGTGGTGGTATGGGTGGTGTGGTGGTATGGCGGTATAGTGGTATGGGTGTGGTGTTGTGGTGGTATGGGTGTGGGGATGTGGTGGTATGTTTGTGGTGATGTGGTGGTGTGGCTGTGGTGGTATGGGTGTGGTGGTATGGGTGGTGTGGTGGTGTGGTGGTATGGTGGTGTGGTGGTATGGGTGTGGTGATATGGTGGTATAGTGGTATGGGTGGTGTGGTGGTATTGGTGTGGTGTTGTGGTGGTATGGGTGTGGTGATGTGGTGGTATGGGTGTGGTGATGTGGTGGTGTGTTTGTGGTGATGTGGTGGTGTGGGTGTGGTGGTATGGGTGTGGTGGAGTGGGTGTGGTGGTATGGGTGGTGTGGTGGTATGGTGGTGTGGTGTTGTGGTGGTATGGGTGTGGTGTTGTGGTGGTATGGGTGTGGTGTTGTGGTGGTATGGGTGTGGTGATGTGGTGGTATGTTTGTGGTGATGCGGTGGTGTGGGTGTGGTGGTATATGGTGGTATGGGTGTGGGATGTGGTTTGGTAGTGTGGTGATCAATCAATCAATTTTATTTTATATAGCCCTTCGTACATCAGCTAATATCTCGAAGTGCTGTACAGACACCCAGCCTAAAACCCCAAACAGCTAGTAATGCAGGTGTAGAAGCACGGTGGCTAGGAAAAACTCCCTAGAAAGGCCAAAACCTAGGAAGAAACCTAGAGAGGAACCAGGCTATGAGGGGTGGCCAGTCCTCTTCTGGCTGTGCCGGGTGGAGATTATAACAGAACTATGCCAAGATGTTCAAAAATGTTCATAAGTGACAAGCATGGTCAAATAATAATCATGAATAATTTTCAGTTGGCTTTTCATAGCCGATCATCAAGAGTTGAAAAACAACAGGTCTGGGACAGGTGGCGGTTCCATAACCGCAGGCAGAACAGCTGAAACTGGAATAGCAGCAAGGCCAGGCGGACTGGGGACAGCAAGGAGTCACCACGGGCGGCAGTCCCGACGCATGGTCCTAGGGCTCAGGTCCTCCGAGAGAAAGAAAGAGAGAAGGAGAAAATTAGAGAGAGCCAAGATTTTCAAAATGTTCATAAATGACAAGCATGGTCAAATAATAATCAGGAATAAATCTCAGTTGGCTTTTCATAGCCGATCATTAAGAGTTGAAAACAGCAGGTCTGGGACAGGTAGGGGTTCCGTAACCGCAGGCAGAACAGTTGAAACTGGAATAGCAGCGTGGTGGTATGGGTGTGGTTTATGTGGGTGTGGTGGTGTGGTAGTATGGGTGTGGTGGAGTGGGTGTGGTGGTATGGTTTGGTTTGGTTTGATAGTGATGTGGTGGTATTGGTGTGGTGGTGTGGTGGTATTGGTGTATTGGTGTGGGTGTGGTGGTATGGGTGTGATGGTATGGGTGTGGTGGTGTGGTTTGGTAGTGTGGTGGTGTGGTGGTATTGGTGTGGTGGTATGGGTGTGGTGGAGTGGTGGTGTTGGTGTGGGTGTGGTGGTATGGGTTTGGGATATGGTGGTATGGGTGTGGGATGTGGTTTGGTAGTGTGGTGATGTGGTGGTATGGGTGTGGTGATGTGGGTGTGGTGGTGTGGTAGTATGGGTGTGGTGGCGTGGGTGTGGTGGTATGGTTTGGTTTGATAGTGATGTGGTGGTATTGGTGTGGTGGTGTGGTGGTATTGGTGTGGGTGTGGGTGTGGTCGTATGGGTGTGATGGTATGGGTGTGGTGTGGTGGTGTGGTTTGGTAGTGTGGTGGTGTGGTGGTATTGGTGTGGTGGTATGGGTGTGGTGGAGTGGTGGTGTTGGTGTGGGTGTGGTGGTATGGGTGTGGTGGTATGGGTGTGGTGGTGGTATGGGTGTGGTGGTGTGGGTGTGGTGGTATGGGTGTGGTGGTATGGGTGTGGTGGTGTTGGTGGTATGGTAACAACTATAGTAGGGTTAGGGTAACTAACAACTATAGTAGGGTTAGGGAAACTAACAACTGTAGTAGGGGGTTAGGGTAACTAACAACTATAGTAGGGGGTTAGGGTAACTAACAACTATAGTAGGGGGTTAGGGTAACTAACAACTATAGTAGGGTTAGGGTAACTAACAACTATAGTAGGGGGTTAGGGTAACTAATAACTATAGTAGGGTTAGGGTAACTAACAACTATAGTAGGGTTAGGGTAACTAACAACTATAGTAGGGTTAGGATAACTAACAACTATAGTAGGGGGTTAGGGTAACTAACAACTATAGTAGGGTTAGGGTAACTAACAACTATAGTAGGGGGTTAGGGTAACTAACAACTATAGTAGGGTTAGGGTAACTAACAACTATAGTAGAGGGTTAGGGTAACTAACAACTATAGTAGGGTTAGGGTAACTAACAACTATAGTAGGGGGTTAGGGTAACTAACAACTATAGTAGGGTTAGGGTAACTAACAACTATAGTAGGGTTCGGGTAACTAACAACTATATTAGAGGGTTAGGGTAACTAACAACTATAGTAGGGTTAGGGTAACTAACAACTATAGTAGGGTTAGGGTAACTAACAACTATAGTAGGGTTAGGGTAACTAACAACTATAGTAGGGTTCGGGTAACTAACAACTATATTAGAGGGTTAGGGTAACTAACAACTATAGTAGGGTTAGGGTAACTAACAACTATAGTAGGGTTAGGGTAACTAACAACTGTAGTAGGGGGTTAGGGTAACTAACAACTATAGTAGGGGGTTAGGGTAACTAACAACTATAGTAGGGTTCGGGTAACTAACAACTATAGTAGGGTTAGGGTAACTAACAACTGTAGTAGGGTTAGGGTAACTAACAACTATAGTAGGGTTAGGGTAACTAACAACTGTAGTAGGGTTAGGGTAACTAACAACTATAGTAGGGTTAGGGTAACTAACAACTATAGTAGGGTTAGGGTAACTAACAACTATAGTAGGGTTAGGGTAACTAACAACTGTTCCCAAAAACTGTCCCCCGTTCCTCAACTGTCGCTGAGGAACGGGGGAGTCGGCCCCTAGCTAGACACACCTACTGTTAGAGCCAGGCTCCCTGGTTACTGTCGCTGAGGAACGAGGGAGTCGGCCCCTAGCTAGACACACCTACTGTAAGAGCCAGGCTCCCTGGTTACTGTCGCTGAGGAACGGGGGAGTCGGCCCCTAGCTAGACACACCTACTGTAAGAGCCAGGCTCCCTGGTTACTGTCGCTGAGGAACGGGGGAGTCGGCCCCTAGCTAGACACACCTACTGTAAGAGCCAGGCTCCCTGGTTACTGTCGCTGAGGAACGGGGGAGTCGGCCCCTAGCTAGACACACCTACTGTAAGAGCCAGGCTCCCTGGTTACTGTCGCTGAGGAACGGGGGAGTCGGCCCCTAGCTAGACACACCTACTGTAAGAGCCAGGCTCCCTGGTTACTGTCGCTGAGGAACGGGGGAGTCAATCTCTAGCTAGACACACCTACTGTAAGAGCCTGGCTCCCTGGTTACTGTCGCTGAGGAACGGGGGAGTCGGCCTCTAGCTAGACACACCTACTGTAAGAGCCTGGCTCCCTGGTTACTGTCGCTGAGGAACGGGGGAGTCAATCTCTAGCTAGACGCACCTACTGTAAGAGCTAGGCTCCCTGGTTACTGTCGCTGAGGAACGACACGTGTGTGTCTGAGCGCACTATGGCGTGTGTATGTGTGTGTGTGTCTACTGTATGCACACGTGTGTCTGTGTAAGTTAGTGTGTATGTGTGTGTGTGTCTACTGTATGCACACGTGTGTCTGTGTGTGTTAGTGTGTATGTGTGTGTGTGTCTACTGTATGCACATGTGTGTCAGTGTGTGTTAGTGTGTATGTGTGTGTGTGTCTACTGTATGCACACGTGTGTCTGTGTGTGTTAGTGTGTATGTGTGTGTGTGTCTACTGTATGCACATGTGTGTATGTGTGTGTTAGTGTGTATGTGTGTGTGTGTGTGGGTTCATACATTCCTGGCAGGTGCTGTGATATTTATAGGACAGCTGTCGCCCTGCCGGCCGGCTGCCTGGTCAAAATCACCGTGGCAACAGCTGCTCACTGACCCTGGCGTATGGCGCTGTCTGCTCTCATATAGCACGCACGCACACACACACTGACACAGACACTGACACTACGCATACACACACACACACACTGTAGCCTGTTCTCAGCTGCATTCTAACCTTCGCTCTCTCCCTCTCCCTCTCTCTCTTTGCACTCTGATGTCCCTCCTCTGTCTAACCCCCCTCCTGAGGATTAAAGTGCTGACAAAACTGAGCTATTAACATCTTAATAGTTCCACAACCCATCTTAACAGTTCTAGAACCCATCTTAATAGTTCTAGAACCCATCTTAATAGTTCTAGAACCCATCTTTTGAATTCCAGAACCCACCGTGCCTGTTTCACACAGCTGTAATACCTTACTATCTCTGCTATTGTGTTTCGGTTTTAAAGCTTTTCAAAAGAAGTGCATCATTCACAAGAGGTCACCCATGTTGCGATGCTGTTTTCTGTGACTCGTGTTTTACCGTTAACATTAGCACTATGTGTTGTGTTAGTTAAGGATGTGATAAAATGGAGAGAGAAAAATATCAGTTTTCTGTTAAAATAATAATAATACAAAATGTAATATCCAGTTCGCAATGCAGAATAATGGTCCTATTACTTATGTACTGTACAGTGCCCTACTTTTCCCACATGTTGTTGTGTTACAGCCTGAATAAAACAATTCATTACATTGAGATGTTGTGTCACTGATCGACACACAATACCCAATAATGTCAAAGTGGAATTTTGTTTGTAGAATGTTTTGGAAATGTATAAAAAATTAATATCTGAACTGTTTTGAGTCAATAAGTATTCAAATCCTTTGTTATGGCCTAAATAAGATCAGAAATAAACATGTGCTGAACAAGTCACATAATATGTTGCATGGACTCACTCTGTGTGCAATAATAGTGTTTAACATGATTTTTGAATGACTACCCCATCTACGTACCCCACACATACAATTGTCTGTAACGTCGCTCAATCAAGTAGTGAATTCTACCACAAAGATCAGGGAGGTTTTCCAATGCCTCGCAAAGAAGGGCACAGATTGGTAGATTGGAAAAAAAAAAAATAATAATAAAAACATTTAAATATATATTTTTATATCCCCTGTAACTGTTCCCCAAGTCGTTGCTGTAAATGAGAACGTGTTCTCAGTCAACTTAACTGGTAAAATAAGGGTAACAAATACACCCTACAGAGATACACTACAGAGTCACTACAGAGATACAGGTGTCCTTCCTAACTCAGTTGCTGGAGAGGAAGGAAACTGCTCAGGGATTTCGCCATATATGCCAATGGTGATTTTAAAACAGTTACAGAGATGGTTGTGATAGGAGAACTGAGGATGGATCAACAACATTGTAGTTACTCCACAATACGAACATAAATGACAGAGTGAAAAGAAGGAAGCCTAAACAGAATAAATATGTTCCAAAACATGTATCCTGTTTGCAACAAGGCACTTGAAATAATACTGCAAAAAATGTGGCAAAGAAATTACCTTGTTGTACGTTTGGGACAAATCCGTTAGTCATCTGCAAGGACTAGGGAGTTTTTTTTAGGATCAAAATAAACTGAATACAGCTATAAGCACAGGCACAATCCAAGAGGAAAACCTGGTTCAGTCTGCTTTCCAACAGACACAGGGAGACAAATGTACCTTTCAGCAGGACAATAACCTAAAACACAAGGCCAAATATACACTGGAGTTGCTTACCAAGACAACGTTGAATGTTCCTGAGTGACCTAGTTACAGTTTTGACTTAAATTGACTTGAAAATCTATGGCGAGACTTGGAAATTGCTGTCTCACAATGATCAGCAATCAATTTGACAGAGCTTGACATTTTTTTGTAACAAAAAATGGGCCATTATTGTACAACCCAGGTTTTAGAGATTTACCCCAGAAGACTCACAGCTATAATTGCTGCCAAAGGTGCGTCTGCAAAGTATTGATTTAGGAGTGAATACATATGTAAATGAGATTTCTGTATTTAATTTTCAATACATTTGCTAAAAATGTCTAAAAAACATGTTTACTCTTTGTCATTATGGGGTATTGTGTGTCGATGGGTGAGAAAAAAACACATTTTTTACACCATTTTGAATTCAGGAGGTAACACAACAAAATGTGGAGTAAATCAAGGGGTGTGAATACTTTCTGAAGACAACATATTGACCGCTAGAGCTGGACAATGGAGTTAAATCTACAGCGGTTATTGTTTGTCTGTAAGGGTACACTACGGCGTTTAAAAATGTCGACACAAAACCTTCTCTGGAGATAGTTTAGAAGCGCCGCTGAACGGGCATTTTTACTCATCTGTAAAGGAATGTCACTTCTGAAGCGGGACTAACGTCCATCACTAGGTGACCAGAACTGTCAATCAAATAATCTCGAGCGGCCTGTGCTCAGCCAGCCTTCCCCCAAGTAATTTAAATTTGAAATACCGTGACTTACCAAGACATTTAGTAGAAAGAAAACACATATTCCCCTAGGAATCGACTCCTAAAATTCTGGATTTTTGGAACGGAGGAGACTGATTAGTTGCCGTAAATAGCGAGCTAGCAAGTAACGGAAAGAGGGGATGGGTACAGTATAGGCAGGTCGGCCACAAGGCAAACTGAGTCAGAACCGTGCACTTGGACTATCGGAAATCAAAAGCTGGATCAATGCTCTATTTTGCCATTTCTTTCCTTTGCAATGTCTCGCAACTTCAGTAAAGCAGGGCCCATCGTCAATGAATAAACTAGAATATTCTACGGGGCAACAGACCCGAGAACACACACTCTCATTATTAGGGAAGAGGAAGAGCCGACCAGCTGCACTGGGATTTACATTTTGTGGGTGATTTTTGTTGTTGTTGTTGTTATTACATAAATGGCACAGAGCAGTACAGAGTAAAGTAACAATAATGAACTACACCTGCAGGAAATAAAGTGACTCAGACCATAAATCTTCCTATATACGCAGGCCTACAGGTTCACTGAAACCAAGTTCACTAACCGAGTGATGTACTGTACCTCTGTTCTGACACATACACCACTGTCAAGTACACTACATGGCCAAAAGTATATGGACGCCCCTTTAAATTAGTGGATTCGACTATTTCAGCCATACCCGTTGCTGTTACGTGTATACAATTGAGCACACAGCCATGCGATCTCCATAGACAAACATTGGAAATAGAATGGCCCGTACTGAGGAGTTCAGTGACTTTCAATGTGACACCGTCATAGGATGCCACATTTCCAACAAGTCAGTTCATAAATTTTCTGCCCTGCTAGAGCTGCCCCGGTCAACTGTAAGTGCTGTTATTGTGAATTGGAAATGTCTAGGAGCAACAACGGCTCAGCCCGCGAAGTGGTAGGCCACACAAGCTCACAGAACGGGACCGCCAAGTGCTGAAGTGCATAGCGTGTAAATATCGTCTGTCCTCGGTTGCAACACTCACTACCGAGTTCCAAACTGCCTCTGGAAGCAACATCAGCACAAGAATGTTCGTCGGGAGCTTCATGAAATGGGTTTCCATGGCCGAGCAGCCGCACACAAGATAACCATGCGCAATGCCAACCGTTAGCTGGAGTGGTGCAAAGCTCACAGCCATTGGACTCTGGAGCTATGGAAACGCGTTCTCTGGAGTGATGATTCACGCTTCACCATCTTGTAGTCCGAAGGACGAATCTGGGTTTGGCGAATGCCAGGATTACGCTACCTGCCCCAATGCATAGTGCCAACTTTAAAGTGTGGTGGAGGAGGAATAATGGTCTGGGGTTGTTTTTCATGATTTGGGCCCCTTAGTTCCAGTGAAGGAAAATCTTAATGCTACATCATACAATGACATTCCAGACGATTCTGTGCTTCCAACTTTGTGGCAACAGGTTGGGGAAGGTCCTGTCCTGTTTCAGCATGACAATGCCCTAGTGCCTTAGTGCGCAAAGCGAGGTCCATACAGAAATGGTTTGTCAATATCGGTGTGGAAGAACTTGACTGACCTGCACAGAGCCCTGACCTCAACCCCATCGAACACCTTTGGGATGAATTGAAACGCCGACTGCGATTCAGTCCTAATCGCCCAACCTCACTAATGCTCTTGTGGCCGAATAGAAGCAAGTCCCCGCAGCAATGTTCCAACATCTAGTGGAAAGCCTTCCCAGAAGAGTGGAGGCTGTTATGGCAGCAAAGGGAGGATCAACTCCATATTAATGTCCATTATGATGGAATGAGATGCTTGACGTAGCAGGTATTTTCGGCCATGTGGTGTATTACCGGTATGTAGTACCTTTGACAGTCTATCACATACATGAGGTGTTTTATAGAGGGCTGTAGGGTACAGTCTCCAATGGCATTCTGTTCCCTTTTAGAATGCACTGTTTTGACCAGGGCCCATGGGGTTCTGTAGGGAATAGGGTGCAATTTGAGACGCAGCCTATATGTGTATGTACTCTATCATGATTTCACATCCCACTGGACAAAAAACATGGGAAGAGATGACTGGATGTATGAAAGGATGTTTTAGAAGCTACCTATTGGATCTATATGATGTTTCAGGAGCTACCTACTGGATCTATATGATGTTTTAGAAGCTACCTACTGGATCTATAGGATGTTTTAGAAGCTACCTACTGGTTCTATAGGATGTTTCAGGAGCTACCTACTGGATCTATAGGATGTTTTAGAAGCTACCTACTGGATCTATAGGATGTTTTAGAAGCTACCTACTGAATCTATAGGATGTTTTAGAAGCTACCTATTGGATCTATAGGATGTTTTAGAAGCTACCTATTGGATCTATAGGATGTTTTAGAAGCTACCTATTGGATCTATAGGATGTTTCAGGAGCTACCTACTGGATCTATAGGATGTTTTAGAAGCTACCTACTGGATCTATAGGATGTTTTAGAAGCTACCTACTGGATCTATAGGATGTTTCAGGAGCTACCTATTGGATCTATAGGATGTTTCAGGAGCTACCTACTGGATCTATATGATGTTTTAGAAGCTACCTACTGGATCTATAGGATGTTTTAGAAGCTACCTACTGGATCTATAGGATGTTTCAGGAGCTACCTACTGGATCTATATGATGTTTTAGAAGCTACCTATTGGATCTATAGGATGTTTTAGAAGCTACCTATTGGATCTATAGGATGTTTTAGAAGCTACCTATTGGATCTATAGGATGTTTCAGGAGCTACCTACTGGATCTATAGGATGTTTTAGAAGCTACCTACTGGATCTATAGGATGTTTTAGAAGCTACCTACTGGATCTATAGGATGTTTCAGGAGCTACCTATTGGATCTATAGGATGTTTCAGGAGCTACCTACTGGATCTATATGATGTTTTAGAAGCTACCTACTGGATCTATAGGATGTTTTAGAAGCTACCTACTGGATCTATAGGATGTTTCAGGAGCTACCTACTGGATCTATATGATGTTTTAGAAGCTACCTACTGGATCTATTGGATGTTTTAGAAGCTACCTACTGGTTCTATAGGATGTTTTAGAAGCTACCTACTGGATCTATAGGATGTTTTAGAAGCTACCTATTGGATCTATAGGATGTTTTAGAAGCTACCTATTGGATCTATAGGATGTTTCAGGAGCTACCTACTGGATCTATAGGATGTTTTAGAAGCTACCTATTGGATCTATAGGATGTTTCAGGAGCTACCTACTGGATCTATAGGATGTTTTAGAAGCTACCTACTGGATCTATAGGATGTTTTAGAAGCTACCTATTGGATCTACATGATGTTTCAGGAGCTACCTACTGGATCTATATGATGTTTCAGGAGCTACCTACTGGATCTATAGGATGTTTTAGAAGCTACCTACTGGATCTATAGGATGTTTTAGAAGCTACCTACTGGATCTATAGGATGTTTCAGGAGCTACCTACTGGATCTATATGATGTTTTAGAAGCTACCTACTGGATCTATTGGATGTTTTAGAAGCTACCTACTGGATCTATTGGATGTTTTAGAAGCTACCTACTGGTTCTATAGGATGTTTTAGAAGCTACCTACTGGATCTATAGGATGTTTTAGAAGCTACCTATTGGATCTATAGGATGTTTTAGAAGCTACCTATTGGATCTATAGGATGTTTCAGGAGCTACCTACTGGATCTATAGGATGTTTTAGAAGCTACCTATTGGATCTATAGGATGTTTCAGGAGCTACCTACTGGATCTATAGGATGTTTTAGAAGCTACCTATTGGATCTATAGGATGTTTCAGGAGCTACCTACTGGATCTATAGGATGTTTTAGAAGCTACCTACTGGATCTATAGGATGTTTTAGAAGCTACCTATTGGATCTACATGATGTTTCAGGAGCTACCTACTGGATCTATATGATGTTTCAGGAGCTACCTACTGGATCTATAGGATGTTTTAGAAGCTACCTACTGGATCTATAGGATGTTTTAGAAGCTACCTACTGGATCTATAGGATGTTTCAGGAGCTACCTACTGGATCTATATGATGTTTTAGAAGCTACCTACTGGATCTATTGGATGTTTTAGAAGCTATCTACTGGATCTATAGGATGTTTAGAAGCTACCTACTGGATCTATAGGATGTTTTAGAAGCTACCTACTGGATCTATAGGATGTTTCAGGAGCTACCTACTGGATCTATAGGATGTTTTAGAATCTCCCTATTTGATCTATATGATGGTTCAGGAGCTACCTACTGGATCTATAGGATGTTTTAGAATCTCCCTATTTGATCTATATGATGGTTCAGGAGCTACCTACTGGATCTATAGGATGTTTTAGAAGCTACCTACTGGATCTATAGGATGTTTCAGGAGCTACCTACTGGATCTATAGGATGTTTTAGAAGCTACCTACTGGATCTATAGGATGTTTTAGAAGCTACCTATTGGATCTATAGGATGTTTTAGAAGCTACCTACTGGATCTATAGGATGTTTTAGAAGCTACCTATTGGATCTATAGGATGTTTTAGAAGCTACCTACTGGATCTATAGGATGTTTCAGGAGCTACCTATTGGATCTATAGGATGTTTCAGGAGCTACCTACTGGATCTATATGATGTTTTAGAAGCTACCTACTGGATCTATAGGATGTTTTAGAAGCTACCTACTGGATCTATAGGATGTTTTAGAAGCTACCTATTGGATCTATAGGATGTTTCAGGAGCTACCTACTGACATTTCTCTCTCCTGTTTCCTTCATTGAGTTCCACAGATAGCCCTCTACACTTCATGGAGTTACACACACACACACACACACACACACACACACACACACACACACACACACACACACACACACACACACACACACACACACACACACACACACACACACACACACACACACACACACACACTCTCTCTCTCTCTCTCTCTCAGCTATCCCTCCCCTCTATATAGTTACCTGGTAACAGGGTTTGGTTAAAGTTAACAAGCCCTTGTCTTTACACGGTCCCTATAGCTGTTCATGTTTAATTGGCCCTGTGATATCCCAGCAAACCACAATTGGTTCTGTGGAAAGCTCCCAGAACATTTTGTTCGGTTGCGGCAAATGTTCTCATTACACACAAAACCTGTCCAGTCGTGGTAATGATTATAAAATGTTTGTATAAAACATTCGCCTGATGTTGCAAGATTGTTCCCAGAATATATATTTTTTTCAGTTTTTTAAAAGGTTCCCAGAATGTTTCATTAGGTTGTGGGAACGTTAGGTTTACATCGTAGGGACATCACAAAATATATGTTCCCAAAATACAAAAAACTGCCCAGTTATGCAGATGATCATACAATGTTTCTTTTAGGAGCAAAAAAAACAACATTCACCCGATGTTACAAGAACGTTCCCAGACCAATGTTATTTTAATGTTATTTCCTAACACATCCCTTTAGGTTGTGTTTTAACATTGTGGGGACATGACAAGAGATAGTTTTTGTTTTGGTAACCTATGTCCAGTTGTGATGACATTCTTACAATGTTTGTATCAGGACGCACAAAACGTTCTCTCAATGTTCTTAGAATGTTATTCCTAGGATTCTAGAATGATCGAAATAAGTATTCTATGGAGTCCATGGAGGTTTATGTCATGTGTTGCTGTTGAGGAAGTTAGTTAGTACAACAATCCACGGATGGGGAATTATTTGAAATCACATGACAATATATTATTGACATTTATTGTACGAACATAGTTATTACCATATTTTGTTAAAACGTCACAAGTGGGGATCGAACCTGGGAGCGTTATCCCTAGAATTAATTCACTTGGATGTGACTAACACATATAAAGCTGTTGACACCTTTCCTCTGACTTCCAGGTTGGGGTCTTTGTCTTTGTACAGAGAGGATAACTAAAGCTGTTTACACCTTTCCTCTGACTTCAGGTTGGAGTCTTTGTCTTTGTACAGAGAGGATAACTAAAGTTGTTTACACCTTTCCTCTGACTTCCAGGTTGGGGTCTTTGTCTTTGTACAGAGAGGATAACTAAAGCTGTTTACACCTTTCCTCTGACTTCCAGGTTGGGGTCTTTGTCTTTGTACAGAGAGGATAACTAAAGCTGTTTACACCTTTCCTCTGACTTCCAGGTTGGGGTCTTTGTCTTTGTACACAGAGGATAACTAAAGCTGTTTACACCTTTCCTCTGACTTTCAGGTTGGGGTCTTTGTCTTTGTACAGAGAGGATAACCCTAATAAAATAACTTTATAAGAGCCTCACAGGAATGTTTCTGGTTTGTTGTTAAAAGTGTTAGTATTAATATATTGTATTGTTGAGAGGACGTTCAGGGAACGTTATTTACAACCGTCATGTCATAATACCACATTATAACGTTAGGAGACCATTGAGGGAATATTTCCTGTTTTTTGTTATGGGTGTTTTTTTATTTTTTAAATAACTTCTCCATCAACGTTAGCAGAACGTTCCTGTACTGTTTTCTCAGAACCACTTATTTTTTCCTCCCACATTTTGTTTGCCGGCAGTATGTTGTAAGAACATTACCGGGACATTTGTGTTATTATGGTACCTTCAGAAAGTAGAGTCATACTCCCTTTGACTTTGAATTCTAAATGGATTAAATAGATTATTTTTTTCTCTCAAACATTTTATGCACGATACCCTATAATGACAAAAGTGAAAACGTGAAAGTAAAAATGTTTGTACATTTATTGAAAATGATATACAGAAATATCTCATTTCCGTAAGTATTCACACCCCTGAGTAAATACATTGTAGAAGCGCCTTTGGCAGCGATTACAGCTGTGAGTCTTCCCGGGTAAGTCTATAAGAGATTTACACATCTGGATTGCGCAACATATGCCCATTATTCTTCATAAAATTCTTCAAGCTCTGTCAAATTGGTTGTTGATCATTGCTAGACAACCCTTTTCAGGTCTTGCCATAGATTTTCAAGTATAATTAAGTCAAAACTGTAACTCGGTCACTCAGGAACATTAACTGTCTTCTTGGTAAGCAACTCCAATGTCGATTTTAGGTTATTGTCCTGCTGAAAGGTAAATTAATCTCCTAATGTCTGGTGGAAAGCAGACTGAACCAGGTTTTCCTCTAGGATTTTGCCTGTGCTTAGCTAAAAAAAAATTATCCTGAAAAACTCCCAAGTCCTTAACGATTACAGGTATACTCATAACATTATGCAGCCACCACTATGCTTGACAATATGGAGAATGGTACTCAGTAATGTGTTGTATTGGATTTGCCCCAAATAAAACAGTTTGTATTCAGGACAAAAAGTTAATTGCTTTGCCACATGTTTTGCAGTTGTACTTTAGTGCCTGGTTGCAAACAGGATGCATGTTTTGGAATATTTTTATTCTGTACAGGCTTTGTTCTTTTCACTCTGTCAATTGGGTTAGTTTTCTGGAGTAATTAAAATGTTGTTGAACCATCCTCAGTTTTCTCCTATCACAGCCATTAAACTCTGTAACTGTTTTAAAGTCACCATTGGCCTCATGTTGAAAATCCTGAGCAGTTTCCTTCCTCTCTGGCAAATAAGTTAGGAAGGACACCTGTATCTTTGTAGTGACTGGGTGTATTGATACACCATCCAACGTGTAATTAATAACTTCACCATGCTCAAAGGAATATTCAATGTCTGCTTTTTTCCACCCTCAATCTACCAATAGGTGCCCTTCTTTGCGAGGCATTGGAAAACCTCTCTGGTCTTTGTGGTTGAATCTCTGTTCGAAATTCACTTCTCGACTGAGGGATCTTACAGATAATTGTATGTTTGGTACAGAGATGAGGTGGACGTTCAAAAATCACGTTAAACACTATTATTGCACACAGAGTGAGTCCATGCAAATTATTGTGACCTGTTATGGAAATTTAGACTTTCCATAACAAAAGGGGTTGAATATTTATTGACTCAATACATTTCACCTTTTCCTTTTTAATTATTTTGTAAAAACTAATTTGTGAATAGTCTCTGAAGACACTGTTAACCTAATGAGAACCTTAGCGGAATGTTCTGTAGTCTTGTTTTTAGATGTTGTGAACAATATTTAGTGAATGTTAGGACAACATGTAAAGGATATTTCATTTCAAACAGTATCTTGGAAGAAAACATATTATTGGAATGTTTATAGGACGTTATCATCCTAATGTTAGCTTAAACCCTAACTAGGACTTAATGGGAATGTTCGCTAATGTTTTGAGAATGTTCCCGGTTTGCTGGGATGTCTGTGACAGAATGATTGTGAGTCATCATGTATGAATCCATTGGGGTGTGAGGGCAGTTGGGGTCCTCGCTCATAGCAGGTGTTCTGAACTATGCTTGTGTGGGGGAGTGTCAGGTGTAATGGTCGTGAGGGTCCTCACTTATAGCAGATGTCCTGGACTATGCTTGACTGGCTAGGTGATTGACTGGCTAGTTATTTATTGATTCTACAGATGTAGGATCGTAACTTGATCACCCTGTTGAGAACATTTAAAAAGGCTTCTAAGGTTTGTAATTTCCACTTTAAATGTCAGACTTGATTTTCCCAAAAAAGGATCAACCCAACAAAAATGTCCATTAATTATAATTAACATAATAATTCACATTTCCTGTTGCTGCAGGATAATTTTTTGTAAACTGGCTCAAATAAAGATCCTACATCTGTAATGTATTGTATGGAAACCACAGTACATAAGGTATAGGTTCAAAGATTTAATGACAAAAGTTAGGTCATGTCTAAAGCTGTTGCTTTGGTACAGACTGTCTTTGGTACAAGTGTCTTGGGGACAGAGTGCCTTGGGTACAGAGTGTCTATACAATACATAATAAAAATCCTCATCAATCTACACACAATACCCGATAATGACAGAGAGAAAACAGATTTTTAGAAACACCTTATTTACATACAGTACCAGTCAAAAGTTTGGATACACCTACTCATTCCAGGATTTTTCTTTATTTTTACATTTGTGGAATAATAGTGAAGACATCAAAATGATAAAATAAGACATATGGAATCATGTAATAATCAAAAAGTGTTGAATAAATCTAAATATATTTCATTTTTGAAATTCTTCAAAGTAACCACCCTTTGTCTTGGTGACAGCTTTGCACATTCTTGGCATTGTCTCAACCAGCTTCATGAGGTAGTCACCTGGAATGCATTTCAATTAACAGCTGTGCCTTTGCTAAATGTTAATTTGTGGAATTTCTTTCCTTCTTAATGCGTTTCAGATAATCCGTTGTGTTGTGACAAGGTAGGGTTGGTAGACAGAAGATAGTCCATAGGACTAGGAGTTGGAAAGCAAGTACGGGGAGTGAATATTAAATAAATAAACAAACATAGAACAATACAAGAAACACGAGACCCGTACAGACATGAAACACAGAGTCAACAACGCCTGGGGAAAGAAACCAAAGGGAGTGACAGTTATAGGGAAGGTAATCAGGCAAGTGATGGAGTCCAAGTGAGCGATGAGGCGCTGATGCGCGTAACCATGGTGACACGTGTGCGTAATAATGAGCAGCCTGACGACCTCGAGCGTCGGAGAGAGTGGAGTGTACGTGACAGAGTTGCTCTGGTGGTTTGTTCCACTCAAACACTGTTGGCATATAAAAATGTGTTCTTACCAGATAGACTCTGCCATTTAAAACAGAGTCTGGCTCCGGTGCCGTGTTGGTGGACAGCTCTAATATAAGTTAAATAATTAGGTATGCACCTGAGGGCTGAGTCAGTAATAACTCTATGGACCATGTTGAATTAATATTACAATATTTTCTAGAGATAGCCGGCTTAGCTGATTAAAATGCTCGACTTCCTGACGTGTAGGAGCGGGGAGTTTAAAAAACAATTCTCACAAGTTTGTTTTACAGCTCTAGGTTGCAGCTCTATGTTACAGCTCTATGTTGCAGCTCTAGGTTGCAGCTCTATGTTACTGAGGTCAAAGTAAAGCACTGTATGAGAAAATAGGTTGTCATTTGAGATGCAGACAGTCGGAGGAGTGGACAAGGTAAAATAAATCTGTCGTTCTTCCCCTGAGCAAGGCAGTTAACCCACTGTTCCCCGGGCGCTGAAGACGTGGATGTCGATTCAGGATAGATAGACAGATAGCATATCGTTCTACACAGGGCTGAGGAGTGTCCTGTTATTGGGTGTTGGTCGCAAGGTAGAAGTAGGTCTACACGCCATGACTGTCTTAACCTGGGCCGCTAGGCCTGTACAACCATGTAATCACCAGCTTCCACCCTGCGAGTCTCTCAGACACTGAACCAGTCTGTACTGAAGGTTAAGACCCAGTCTCTCAGACCCTGAACCAGTCTACACTGGAGGTTAAGACCCATTCTCTCAGACACAGAACCAGTCTACACTGGAGGTTAAGACAGTCTCTCAGACACTGAACCAGTCTACACTGGAGGTTAAGACCCATTCTCTCAGACACTGAACCAGTCTATACTGGAGGTTAAGACCCAGTCTCTCAGACACTGAACCAGTCTACACTGGAGGTTAAGACAGTCTCTCAGACACTGAACCAGTCTATACTGGAGGTTAAGACCCAGTCTCTCAGACACTGAAGTCTGTCAGACACTGAACCAGTCTATACTGGAGGTTAAGACCCAGTCTCTCAGACACTGAACCAGTCTATACTGGAGGTTAAGACCCAGTCTCTCAGACACTGAACCAGTCTATACTGGAGGTTAAGACCCAGTCTCTCAGACACTGAACCAGTCTATACTGCAGGTTAAGACCCAGTCTCTCAGACACTGAACCAGTCTATTCTGGAGGTTAAGACCCAGTCTCTCAGACACTGAACCAGTCTATACTGGAGGTTAAGACCCAGTCTCTCAGACACTGAACCAGTCTATACTGGAGGTTAAGACCCAGTCTCTCAGACACTGAACCAGTCAATACTGCAGGTTAAGACCCAGTCTCTCAGACACTGAACCAGTCTATACCGGAGGTTAAGACCCAGTCTCTCAGAAACTGTTCCAGTCTACACTGGAGGTTAAGACCCAGTATCTCAGACACTACACCAGTCTATACTGGAGGTTAAGACCCAGTCTCTCAGACACTGAACCAGTCTATACTGGAGGTTAAGACCCAGTCTCTCAGACACTGAACCAGTCTATACTGGAGGTTAAGACCCAGTCTCTCAGACACTGAACCAGTCTATACTGGAGGTTAAGACCCAGTCTCTCAGACACTGAACCAGTCTATACTGGAGGTTAAGACCCAGTCTCTCAGAAACTGTTCCAGTCTACACTGGAGGTTAAGACCCAGTCTCTCAGACACTGAACCAGTCTATACTGGAGGTTAAGACCCAGTCTCTCAGAAACTGTTCCAGTCTACACTGGAGGTTAAGACCCAGTATCTCAGACACTACACCAGTCTATACTGGAGGTTAAGACCCAGTCTCTCAGACACTGAACCAGTCTATACTGGAGGTTAAGACCCAGTCTCTCAGACACTGAACCAGTCTATACTGGAGGTTAAGACCCAGTCTCTCAGACACTGAACCAGTCTATACTGGAGGTTAAGACCCAGTCTCTCAGACACTGAACCAGTCTATACTGGAGGTTAAGACCCAGTCTCTCAGACACTGCACCAGTCTATACTGGAGGTTAAGACCCAGTCTCTCAGACACTGAAGTCTGTCAGACACTGAACCTGTCACGCCCTGGCCTTAGTTATCTTTGTTTTCTTTATTATTTTAGTTAGGTCAGGGTGTGACATGGGGAAGGTTTGTGTTTTGTCTCGTTTCGGGTGGTTATATGGAAAAGGGGGTGTTGGGTTTAGTGTATGGGTTTGTGTTGTGTGAATGTTTCTAGGTATGTCTATGGTTGAGTGAATGTTTCTAGGTATGTCTATGGTTGCCTGAGTGGTTCTCAATCAGAGACAGATGTCGTTCATTTGTCTCTGATTGGGAGCCATATTTTAGGCAGCCATAGGCATCATGTTTTTGTTGGGTCATTGTCTAGGTCTGTGTCTGTGTCTAGGTCGCATGTTTGCATTTTGTTCGGTTATAGCTTCACGGTCGTCTATTTGTTGTTTTGCTTCGTTCGTTCATCTCCTAAATAAAGAGAAGATGTATTTTTTACACGCTGCGCCTTGGTCCTCTCTCTCTCCCTTGGACAATCGTGACAGAATGACCCAACCATTCAGGACCAAGCAGCGTGAAAGGAGGGAACCAGAGCCAGTTGTGCGGATATTGGAGGTGAGCAGCGGGAATGATACAGAGACTGTTAAGGATTTATTGAGGAGTTTGGAGGAGAGTGAAATGAGGGAGCTGCTGTGTTGGTGCGTGAGGCACGACATCCACCCGACAGAGCGTGTGCGGGATGTGATGTTACCTGAGTCAGTTCTCCATGCTCGTCCTGAGTTGCGTGCTAACCGTCTGGGAATGACAGTTCCACGAACTAGGTCTCCTGTGTGCCTCCCTAGTCCTGCTCCTCCTGTAGCACCTTCCCGCTCCAGCCCGGTACCACCAATTCCGGCACCACACACCAGGCTTCCAGTGTGTCTCCAGAGCCCTGTTCTTCCTCCACGTACTCGCCCTATGGTGCGTGTCTCCAGCCCGGTACCACCAGTGCCGGCACCACGCACTAGGCCTAATGTGCGTCTCCAGAGCCCTGTACGCACTGTTGCTTCTCCCCGCACTCGCCCTGAGGTGCGTGCCCTCAGCCCGGTACCACCTGTGCCGGTACCACGCACTAGGCCTATAGTGCGCTTTGAGAGCCCAGTGTGTCCTGTTGCTGCTCCCCGCACTAGCCCTGAGATGCGTGTCCCCAGCCCGGTACCACCAGTTCCGGCACCACGCACTAGGCCTGATGTGCGTATCCAGGGTCCAGTATGCCCTGTTCCTTCTCCCCGCACTAGCCTTCAGGTGCGTGTCCCCAGCCCGGTACCACCAGTTCCGGCACCACGCACCAGGCCTATAGTGCGCCTCAGCCGGCCAGAGCTGCCCGTCTGCCCAGTGCCGTCTGAGTCATCCGTCTGCCCAGTGCCGTCTGAGTCATCCGTCTGCCCAGTGCCGTCTGAGTCATCCGTCTGCCCAGTGCCGTCTGAGTCATCCGTCTGCCCAGTGCCGTCTGAGTCATCCGTCTGCCCAGTGCCGTCTGAGTCATCCGTCTGCCCAGTGCCGTCTGAGTCATCCGTCTGCCCAGTGCCGTCTGAGTCATCCGTCTGCCCAGTGCCGCCTGAACTGCCCGTCTGCCCTACGCCGTCTGAACTGTCCGTCTGCCATGAGCCTGCACAGCCGCCCGTCTGCCATGAGCCTGCAAAGCCGCCCGTCTGCCATCAGCCTACAGAGTCGTCCGCCAAACAGGAGCCGCTAGAGCCTTCCGCCAGACAGGAGCCGCTAGAGCCTTCCGCCAGACAGGAGCCGCTAGAGCCTTCCGCCAGACCGGATCCGCCAGAGCCTTCCGCCAGACCGGATCCGCCAGAGCCTTCCGCCAGACCGGATCCGCCAGATCCTTCCGCCAGACCGGATCCGCCAGAGCCTTCCGCCAGACCGGATCCGCCAGAGCCGCCAACCAGACAGGACCCGCCAGAGCCGCCAACCAGACAGGATCCGCCAGAGCCGCCAGTGAGCCATGAGCGTCCAGAACCGTCAGCCAGCCATGAGCGTCCAGAGCCGTCAGCCAGCCATGAGCGTCCAGAGCCGTCAGCCAGCCATGATCGTCCAGAGCCGTCAGCCAGCCATGAGCGTCCAGAGCCGTCAGCCAGCCATGAGCGTCCAGAGCCGTCAGCCAGCCATGAGCGTCCAGAGCCGTCAGCCAGCCATGAGCGTCCAGAGCCGTTCGCCATCCAGAACTGCCCCTCAGTCCAGAGCTGTCTCTCTGTCCGGAGCTGCCCTTCAGTCCGGAGTTGCCCCTCTATCCTGAGCTACCTCTCTATCCTGAGCTACCTCTCTATCCTGAGCTACCTCTCTATCCTGAGCTACCTCTCTGTCCTGAGCTACCTTGTCCCGGAGCTGTCCCTTAGCTTAGAGCTGCCATTTATCCAGAACTGCCCCTCAGTCCAGAGCTGTCTCTCTGTCCGGAGCTGCCTTTCAGTCCGGAGTTGCCCCTCTATCCTGAGCTACCTCTCTATCCTGAGCTATCCCTCTGTCCTGAGCTACCTCTTTGTCCTGAGCTACCTTGTCCCGGGGCTGCCCCTTAGTCCGGTGCTGCCCCTTAGTCCGGTGCTGCCCCTTAGTACGGTGCTGCCCCTTAGTCCGGTGCTGCCCCTTAGTCCGGTGCTGCCCCTTAGTCCGGTGCTGCCCTTTAGTCCGGTGCTGCCCCTTAATCCAGTGGGGTTAAGTTGGAGGGTGGTCATTTGGAGGAGGCTACGTAAGCGGGTAGTGACTATGGTGGGGTGGGGACCACGACCTGTGCCGGAGCCGCCGCCGTGGACGGACGGACGCCCACCCAGACCTCCCCTAGACTTTATGCTGGTGCGCCCGGAGTTCGCACCTTAAGGGGGGGGTTATGTCACACCCTGGCCTTAGTTATCTTTGTTTTCTTTATTATTTTAGTTAGGTCAGGGTGTGACATGGGGAAGGTTTGTGTTTTGTCTCGTTTCGGGTGGTTATATGGAAAAGGGGGTGTTGGGTTTAGTGTATGGGTTTGTGTTGTGTGAATGTTTCTAGGTATGTCTATGGTTGAGTGAATGTTTCTAGGTATGTCTATGGTTGCCTGAGTGGTTCTCAATCAGAGACAGATGTCGTTCATTTGTCTCTGATTGGGAGCCATATTTTAGGCAGCCATAGGCATCATGTTTTTGTTGGGTCATTGTCTAGGTCTGTGTCTGTGTCTAGGTCGCATGTTTGCATTTTGTTCGGTTATAGCTTCACGGTCGTCTATTTGTTGTTTTGCTTCGTTCGTTCATCTCCTAAATAAAGAGAAGATGTATTTTTTACACGCTGCGCCTTGGTCCTCTCTCTCTCCCTTGGACAATCGTGACAGAACCAGTCTATACTGGAGGTTAAGACCCAGTCTCTCAGACACTGAACCAGTCTATACTGGAGGTTAAGACCCAGTCTCTCAGACACTGAAGTCTCTCAGACACTGAACCAGTCTACACTGAAGGTTAAGACCCAGTCTCTCAGACAGTGAACCAGTCTATACTGGAGGTTAAGACCCAGTCTCTCAGACACTGAACCAGTCTATACTGGAGGTTAAGACCCAGTCTCTCAGACACTGAATTCTCTCAGACACTGAACCAGTCTACACTGAAGGTTAAGACCCAGTCTCTCAGACAGTGAACCAGTCTATACTGGAGGTTAAGACCCAGGAGGAAAACAGGGTACTTGGAATAGTGTGTGAGTGTGTACTAAAATGCACTCTATTCTCTATATAGTGCACTACCTTTGACCAGAGCCCTATTAGATCCCTATAGGCCATGGTCAACAGGCGGGCACTAAATAGGGGTTAGGGTGCCAGACCAGAACACTGGGACTATATTGGGTGTGTTAGATGAGTTAAATAAATTGTTATTAGTCACGTACCCATTTTGTTATCGCAGGTTTAGTGAAATGCTTATGTTCCTATCTCCTAACAGTACAGTAGTACATAATATATATATATATATATAATATAATATAATATATATAATACATCATATATTTCTCTGACTGTGTTTGTTTAATTGGGAAATGAATCTAATTGGAATAATTTAATTGGAATAGCCCCCTGAGATAACATACTAGTGGTAAATCTGTTTAAGGTATAATGGGGTGTTTTGTGGTTTAAGTTGATGATGTGTTTTTGGTCATGAGTGTTGTGGTAAAATTTCCAGTATTAATTTTGTCCTGAAGGTAAAATTTGAACGTGGCAACTTAAACCCTTTATATTGAATAAATTGTGTATGTTCCTTGGGTAATGACTACAGCCTTATGCTTCTTCTAAATACGCTTTTTATCGGGGAGGGGAGGGGGGGGGGGGGGGGGGGGGGGGACTTTGGGGGGGGGGGCCGACTTTGACTTGAGTACAATTTCCATTACGGTTGTTGTATTTCAACTTGAGAGCTTAAAAGTTTAGCATCCATTGTCTACCGTTGTTTCTGCACTTATCGTATTGGTTACTCAGATCTGTCTCCTCTTCTTCTGTCCCCCCCCCCAGAACCCCCGGTGCCCATCGCCCCCCCCCAGCTCACAGCGGTCGGCGCCACCTACCTGTGGATCCAACTTAATGCCAACTCCATCAACGGAGACGGCCCAATCATCGACCGAGAGGTATTTCTATTTATTATTGGTTTGTTTTTAATAGGGACAGATTGGCCGCGTCCCAGAATGCACCTTCATTCTCTATACAGTGTACTAATTCAATGTGCCTACGGTCAAAAGAAGTGCACTATATACGGGAATAGGGTGCGATTTGGAATGGAACCATACATATTGAGTAAACAATAATCTGATGCGTTGCACTATAGTGTTTATAGCAGTATTCACCATAGTGTTTATAGCGGTATTCACCATAGTGTTTATAGCGGTATTCACCATAGTGTTTATAGCAGTATTCACCATAGTGTTTACAGCGGTATTTACCATAGTGTTTATAGCAGTATTCACCATAGTCTTTATAGCGGTATTCACCAGAGTGTTTATAGCGGTATTCACCATAGTGTTTATAGCAGTATTCACCATAGTCTTTATAGCGGTATTCACCAGAGTGTTCATAGTGATATTCACCATATTGTTTATAGCAGTATTCACCATAGTGTTTATAGCAGTATTCACCATAGTGTTTACAGCGGTATTCACCATAGTGTTTATAGCGGTATTCACCATAGTGTTTATAGCAGTATTCACCATAGTGTTTACAGCAGTATTCACCATAGTCTTTATAGCGGTATTCACCCGAGTGTTTATAGCGGTATTCACCAGAGTGTTTATAGCGGTATTCACCATAGTGTTTATAGCGGTATTCACCATAGTGTTTATAGCAGTATTCACCATAATGTTTATGGCGGTATTCACCATAGGGTTCATAGTGATATTCACCATATTGTTTATAGCAGTATTCACCATAGTGTTTATAGCGGTATTCACCAGAGTGTTTATAGCGGTATTCACCATAGTGTTTATAGCGGTATTCACCAGAGTGTTTATAGCGGTATTCACCAGAGTGTTTATAGCGGTATTCACCATAGTGTTTATAGTGGTATTCACCATAGTGTTTATTGCGGTATTCACCATAGTGTTTATAGCGGTATTCACCATAGTGTTTATAGCGGTATTCACCATAGTGTTTATTGCGGTATTCACCATAGTGTTTATAGCGGTATTCACCATAGTGTTTATAGCGGTATTCAACATAGTGTTTATAGCGGTATTCACCATAGTGTTTATAGCGGTATTCACCATAGTGTTTATAGCGGTATTCACCATAGTGTTTATAGCTGTATTCACCATAGTGTTTATAGCAGTATTCACCATAGTGTTTATAGCGGTATTCACCATAGTGTTTATAGCAGTATTCACCATAGTGTTTATAGCGGTATTCACCATAGTCTTTATAGCGGTATTCACCATAGTCTTTATAGCGGTATTCACCATAGTGTTTATAGCGGTATTCACCATAGTGTTTATAATGGTATTCACCATAGTGTTTATAGCGGTATTCACCATAGTGTTTATAGCGGTATTCACCATAGTGTTTATAGCGGTATTCACCATAGTGTTTATAGCGGTATTCACCATAGTGTTTATATCAGTATTCACCATAGTGTTTATAGCGGTATTCACCATAGTGTATATAGCTGTATTTCCCAATACTGGTCCTGGGGAACCAAAGGGATGCACTTCTTTTTTTTTTTGAATGATTCCACTCATCAGACACTTGATGATGAGTGGATTAGTTAAATCAAGTGTGTTGGATCTGGATTGGGCATCCCTGGTACATATCTTTCCACCCTTTTCCCAGGTGGAGTACCGGACGGTATCAGGGACCATGTATGACCTGCAGCCAGTGGACAAAACCACTCATAAGATAGGTCACCTGACCCCAGACACAGACTATGAGATCAGTGTGCTGTTGACCAGGCCCCTGGATGGAGGGACTGGGGCCCCCGGGCCTCCTCTCAGGGCCAGGACCAAGTGTGCTGGTGAGTCCTAAAAACAACATTGTATACTAAACACAAGAACGTGCAACGCGCACTCACACACACATGCTCGAACCTTCACTCAGAGCCGGTGGACCATGTGTACTGGTTTGTCTAACATGCTCGAACCTTCACTCAGAGCCGGTGGACCATGTGTACTGGTTTGTCTAATCCGTAGAGATCCTATTACATTTTCTAGAGGGGATATTTTCCATAAACCTTCAGTCCCAGAATAGGGTGAACAATGGCAGCCATATTGGTCAGGGAGAATTTCAAACCAGTCTAATTGGAATGAATGGCAGTAGAGGTATAATCCTGATTTGACTTATGCAGGAAAATAAAAGCAAGGTATGCGATATATCAGAAAGTGTGTAATATAATTATTGTCAACCTGAAATATTGTCATATGATTATGAATACAGTTTATACGGCTTGTTTACCAATTTTCGGGTATAAATGGCCTCTAAAATATGTATAAACAGACCATAAATGTCAACATTTTTTGTTTTCTTGGAAGGCTGTGAGTGCTATGATACAATACCAGTCCTTGTTGCATTTACGACTTGTCTAAGTCCAATCATCAACTGATTTCAGCCAGTGTCTGGCTGCGGATGGGACTGCATTGTTTGAGTGGAATGCTGGCATATGTAAAGGATAAACGCCGACGTTCTGTACATTACCTTGGACAAAATGGAGGACGCAGCGGGACGAGGCGGAGCCGAGCCCCTTTGCAGAGGTCATTATTTCCATGGTAATGTATAGAACAGCATTCCATTCAGACAATGCAGTCCATCCACAGCTAAACACTGTCTGAAATAATGGATGGATTATTCAATGGGCTCTGGTTAAAAGTAGTGCACTACACAGGGAATAGGGTGCCATAGGACTCTGATTAAAAGTAGTGCACTACACAGGGAATAGGGTGCCATAGGACTCTGGTCAAAAGTAGTGCACTACACAGGGAATAGGGTGCCATAGGGCTCTGATTAAAAGTAGTGCACTATATAGGGAATAAGGTTACATTTGGGACCCAAACGTGCGTTCTGGTAGTAAGGCCTCCACCCCTCCCTCCCTCTACCCTCCCGCCCTCCACACTCCACCCTTCCCTCCCTCCCTCCACCCTTCCTTCCGCCCCTCCCGCCACCCTTCCCTCCGCCCCTCCCTCTACCCTCCCTTCCTCCCTCCACCCTTCCCTCCGCCCCTCCCTCTACCCTCCCTTCCTCCCTCCACCCTTCCCTCCGTCCCTCCCTCCTCCCTCCACCCTCCCTCCCTCCCTCTGTGTCACGTTCCTGACCTGTTTTCTCTTGTTTTGTATGTCTTTATTGGTCAGGGCGTGAGTGTTGGGTGGGCAGTCTATGTTTTGTATTTCTATGTTGGGTTTTGTGTTCGGCCTGGTATGATTCTCAATTAGAGACAGGTGTGTATCGTTTGTCTCTGATTGAGAGTCATACTAAGGCAGCCAGGGTTTCACTGGTGTTTTGTGGGTGTTTGTTTCCTGTGTTAGCGTTTGGGCCACACAGGACTGTTGCAGGTTAGTCACGTTTGTTGTTTTGTTAATTTGTTAGTGTTTGTTGGTTTGTCATTAAAATCATGAATACCTCCTACTCCGCATCTTGGTCCGATCCTCCTCGTCTGAGGAGGAGAACGACAGTGACAGCCGTTACACTCCACCCTCCCTCCCTCCCTCCCTCCACCCTTCCCTCCGCCCCTCACTCCCTCCACCCTCCCTCCCTCCCTCCACCCTTCCCTCCGCCCCTCACTCCCTCCACCCTCCCTCCCTCCCTCCACCCTTCCCTCCCTCCCTCCCTCCCTCCACCCTCCCTCCCTCCCTCCCTCCCTCCGTCCCTCCCTCCCTCCGTCCCTCCCTCCCTCCTCCCTCCACCCTCCCTCCCTCCCTCCGCCCCTCACTCCACCCTCCCTCCCTCCGCCCCTCACTCCCTCCACCCTTCCCTCCGCCCCTCCCTCTACCCTCCCTTCCTCCCTCCCTCCTCCCTCCACCCTCCCTCCCTCCCTCCGCCCCTCCCTCCACCCTCCCTCCCTCCCTCCCTCCCTCCTCCCTCCACCCTCCCTCCCTCCCTCCGCCCCTCCCTCCACCCTCCCTCCCTCCCTCCGCCCCTCACTCCACCCTCCCTCCCTCCCTCCGCCCCTCACTCCACCCTCCCTCCCTCCCTCCGCCCCTCCCTCCCTCCCTCCACCCTCCCTCCCTCCCTCCCTCCCTCCCTCCCTCCCTCCACCCTCCCTCCGCCCCTCACTCCACCCTCCCTCCCTCCCTCCGCCCCTCACTCCACCCTCCCTCCCTCCCTCCTCCCCTCCCTCCCTCCTCCCCTCCCCCCCTCCCTCCCCCCTCCCTCCCTCCCTCCCTCCACCCTTCCCTCCCTCCCTCCCTCCACCCTCCCTGTCTGTACTTTATGGCACTGCGTCTGTTCGTCCTTTGTTATTATTCATAATCATTGCTACTTGGGCACTTCATTATACATTGAGTAATGTTTCTAGTGACAAAAAGACATGTTATTTCAATCTTTTGAGAAATGGGGAATGAATAATACAAGGATGAAACCAATTTGAATGAAACTGAAGGGACTGTTCTTCCTCCCCAGAATCCATGTTTTTAATATATTTTCTTTGTGGACTTCAAAAGATATTCCCAAGGATTTTCTGATTGCTTTTTTTCTCTCTCACTGTGTACCTCTAGTGGTTGTACACTCATTTTGAACCTGGAAGACATTGTGTGTAGACCTCTTTGTGCCTTGGTCTCTCTGTATAGGGACATTCATGAAATCACGACCGTCTTACTGTACGTCACCTTACCGGTCTTTACAGGCAACACGCTGCTCATTTTAGTGCTGACCTGAGATCAACCTAACGACTTCTAAATGTAGCTCAATTCCGATCCACTGCTATTACATTTGAACCTGTTATATGTGAATACTTTGATTTAGTTTAGTCCCCGGTACAGTAGAACCCAATGGGGTCCAGGTAAGTTGTTACATTGTTAACCACGCCAGATTCATCTATCACATGTAATTTATAAAGCTATTTTTTTGCATTACTAGTAGACTCAAAGGGCATTTAGTTATTTACCTACATTTAGTCATTCACCCACATTTAGTCATTTACCTACATTTAGTCATTTACCCACATTTAGTCATTTACTTACATTTAGTCATTTACCCACATTTAGTCATTCACCCACATTTAGTCATTCACCCACATTTAGCCATTCACCCACATTTAGTCATTTACACACATTTAGTCATTTACCCACATTTAGTCATTTACCCACATTTAGTCATTTACCCACATTTAGTCATTTACCTACATTTAGTCATTTACCCACATTTAGTCATTTACCTACATTTAGTCATTTACCTACATTTAGTCATTTACCTACATTTAGTCATTTACCCACATTTAGTCATTTACCCACATTTAGTCATTTACCCACATTTAGTCATTTACCCACATTTAGTCATTTACCCACATTTAGTCATTTACTTACATTTAGTCATTTACCCACATTTAGTCATTTACCCACATTTAGTCATTTACCCACATTTAGTCATTTACCCACATTTAGTCATTTACCCACATTTAGTCATTTACCCACATTTAGTCATTTACCCACATTTAGTCATTCACCCACATTTAGTCATTTACCCACATTTAGTCATTCACCCACAATTAGTCATTCATCCACATTTAGTCATTTACCTACATTTAGTCATTTACCCACATTTAGTCATTTACCTACATTTAGTAATTTACCTACATTTAGTCATTTACCCATATTTAGTCATTTACCCACATTTAGTCATTTACCTACATATAGTCATTTACCCACAATTAGTAATTTACCTACATTTAGTCATTTACCTACATTTAGTCATTTACCCACATTTAGTCATTTACCCACATTTAGACATTTACCCACATTTAGTCATTTACCCACATTTAGTCATTTACCCACATTTAGTCATTTACCTACATTTAGTCATTTACCCACATTTAGTCATTTACCTACATATAGTCATTTACCCACAATTAGTCATTTACCTACATTTAGTCATTTACCTACATTTAGTCATTTACCCACATTTAGTCATTTACCCACATTTAGACATTTACCCACATTTAGACATTTACCCACATTTAGTAATTTACCCACATTTAGTATTTTACCTACATTTAGTCATTTACCCACATTTAGTCATTTACCTACATTTAGTCATTTACCCACATTTAGTCATTTACCTACATTTAGTCATTTACCTACATTTAGTCATTTACCCACATTTAGTCATTTACCTACATTTAGTCATTTACCCACATTTAGTCATTTACCTACATTTAGTCATTTACCTACATTTAGTCATTTACCCACATTTAGTCATTTACCTACATTTACCCACATTTAGTCATTTACCCACATTTAGTCATTTACCTACATTTAGTCATTTACCTACATTTAGTCATTTACCTACATTTAGTCATTTACCTACATTTAGTCATTTACCCACATTTAGTCATTTACCTACATTTAGTCATTTACCTACATTTAGTCATTTACCTACATTTAGTCATTTACCTACATTTAGTCATTTACCTACATTTAGTCATTTACCCACATTTAGTCATTTACCCACATTTAGTCATGCACCCACATTTAGTCATTTACCCACATTTAGTCATTTACTGACGAGAGTTAGATGGAAAACATGAAAAGGAGCCCAATTCAGATCCACTGCTGTTGCATCTGTACCTGTCATGTGTGAATACACTGATTTAGTTTACTACAATAGAACCAACGGGCCCAGGTCTAGCTGGTACATCTGTACCTGTCATGTATACGTTCTGTATACGTCTAGCACTTCTTTGGACAATGTAATAACTAACTTCCAGACGAGCTTCAATGCCATACAACTCTCCTTCCGTGGCCTACAACTGCTCTTAAATGCAAGTTAAACTAAATGCATGCTCTTCAACCGATCGCTGCCCGCACCTGCCCGCCCGTCCAGCATCACTACTCTGGACGGTTCTTATTGGCAGACTCAAAAGCCTTGGTTTCTCAAATGATTGCCTCGCCTGGTTCACCAACTACTTCTCTGATAGAGCTCAGTGTGTCAAATCGGAGGGCCTGTTGTCCGGACCTCTGGCAGTCTCTATGGGGGTGCCACAGAGTTCAATTCTCGGGCCGACTCTCTTCTCTGTATACATCAATGATGTCGCTCTTGCTGCTGGGGATTCTCTGATCCACCTCTACGCAGACGACACCATTCTGTATACTTCTGGCCCTTCTTTGGACACTGTGTTAATTAACCTCCAGACGAGCTTCAATGCCATACAACTCTCTTTCCGTGACCTCCAACTGCTCTTAAACGCAAATAAAACTAAATGCATGCTATTCAATCGATCACTGCCTGCACCTGCCCGCCCATCCAGCATCACTACTCTGGACGGCTCTGACTTAGAATACGTGGATAACTACAAATACCTAGGTGTCTGGCTAGACTGTAAACTCTCCTTCTAGACTCACATTAAGCATCTCCAATCAAAAATTAAATCTAGAATCGTCTTCCTATTATGCAACAAAGCATCCTTCACTCATGCTGCCAAACACACCCTCGTAAAACTGACCATCCTACCGATCCTCGACTTCGGCGATGTCATCTACAAAATAGCCTCCAACACTCTACTCAACAAATTGGATGCAGTCTATCACAGTGCCATCCGTTTTGTCAACAAAGCCCTATACACTACCCACCACTGCGACCTGTACGTTCTCGTTGGTTGGCCCTCGCTTCATATTCGTCGCCAAACACACTGGCTACAGGTCATCTATAAGTCTCTGCTAGGTAAAGCCCCGCCTTATCTCAGCTCACTGGTCAACATAGCAGCACCCACCTGTAGCACGCACTCCTGCAGGTATATCTCTCTGGTCACCCCCAAAGCCAATTCCTTATTTGGCCACCTTTCCTTACAGTTCTCTGCTGCCAATGACTGGAACGAATTTCAAAAAATCACTGAACCTGGAGACTCATATCTCCCTCACTAGCTTTAAGCACCAGCTGTCAGAGCAGCTCACAGATCACTGCACCTGTACATAGCCCATCTGTAAATAGCCCATCCAACTACCTCATCCCAATACTATTTTTATTTATTTATTTATCTTGCTCCTTTGCACCCAAGTATCTCTACTTGCACATACATCTTCTGCACATCTATTCACTCCAGTGTTTAATTGGTATATTGTAATTACTTCGCCTTCGCTCACTTGCTCACATTGTATATAGACTTATTTTTCTACTATATTATTGACTGTATGTTTGTTTTACTCCATGTGTAACTCTGTGTTGTTGTATGTGTCAAACTGCTTTGCTTTATCTTGGCCAGGTCGCAGTTGTAAATGAGAACTTGTTCTCAGCTAGCTTACCTGGTTAAATAAAGGTGAAATAAATAAATGTGTGAATACACTGATTTAGTTTAGTCCTGTACAATATAACCAACGGACCCAAATCTAGCCGTTACATCTGTACCAGTGTGAAGTTGTTTACCACGTCAAAACCATCCGTGCAGGATAAGTGCACCTTTCTACTAGCCCTACCATCAGGTGGCTTTCCGCTCATAGCAGGGGGTAAAGCATTACAGCAACAGGACTGAAATACTGCCTGCCGCTCCATCCATCATGGACAATTGACTTGAATGGGAATGTCTGTTGTAGTAATACTGTTTCTGTGGTCCCATCATAGCAGGGGGGTAGTGCATTACAGCAACAGAATACGACAGTGTCTCGCAGCATAAAGTCATTTTCAACCACTCGAGGCTGAGAACCAGTTAAACATTTCCCTCAGAAGTTATCCCTATACTAGTTAAACATTCCCCTGAGAAGTTATCTCTATACTAGTTAAACATTCCCCTCAGAAGTTATCTCTATACTAGTTAAACATTCCCCTGAGAAGTTATCTCTATACTAGTTAAACATTCCTCTCAGAAGTTATCTCTATACTAGTTAAACATTCCCCTCAGAAGTTATCTCTATACTAGTTAAACATTCCCCTCAGAAGTTATCTCTATACTAGTTAAACATTCCCCTCAGAAGTTATCTCTATACTAGTTAAACATTCCCCTCAGAAGTTATCTCTATACTAGTTAAACATTCCTCTCAGAAGTTATCTCTATACTAGTTAAACATTCCTCTCAGAAGTTATCTCTATACTAGTTAAACATTCCCCTCAGAAGTTATCTCTATACTAGTTAAACATTCCCCTCAGAAGTTATCTCTATACTAGTTAAACATTCCCCTCAGAAGTTATCTCTATACTAGTTAAACATTCCCCTCAGAAGTTATCTCTATACTAGTTAAACATTCCTCTCAGTAGTTATCCCTATACTAGTTAAACATTCCCCTCAGAGTTATCTCTATACTAGTTAAACATTCCTCTCAGAAGTTATCTCTATACTAGTTAAACATTCCTCTCAGTAGTTATCCCTATACTAGTTAAACATTCCCCTCAGAAGTTATCTTTATACTAGTTAAACATTCCTCTCAGTAGTTATCCCTATACTAGTTAAACATTCCTCTCAGAAGTTATCTCTATACTAGTTAAACATTCCCCTCAGAAGTTATCTCTATACTAGCTAAACATTCCTCTCAGAAGTTATCTCTATACTAGTTAAACATTCCTCTCAGAAGTTATCTCTATACTAGTTAAACATTCCCATCAGAAGTTATCTCTAAACTAGTTAAACATTCCCCTCAGAAGTTCTCTATACTAGTTAAACATTCCCCTGAGAAGTTATCTCTATACTAGTTAAACATTCCTCTCAGAAGTTATCTCTATACTAGTTAAACATTCCCCTCAGAAGTTATCTCTATACTAGTTAAACATTCCCCTCAGAAGTTATCTCTATACTAGTTAAACATTCCCCTCAGAAGTTATCTCTATACTAGTTAAACATTCCCCTCAGAAGTTATCTCTATACTAGTTAAACATTCCTCTCAGTAGTTATCCCTATACTAGTTAAACATTCCCCTCAGAGTTATCTCTATACTAGTTAAACATTCCTCTCAGAAGTTATCTCTATACTAGTTAAACATTCCTCTCAGTAGTTATCCCTATACTAGTTAAACATTCCCCTCAGAAGTTATCTTTATACTAGTTAAACATTCCTCTCAGTAGTTATCCCTATACTAGTTAAACATTCCTCTCAGAAGTTATCTCTATACTAGTTAAACATTCCCCTCAGAAGTTATCTCTATACTAGCTAAACATTCCTCTCAGAAGTTATCTCTATACTAGTTAAACATTCCTCTCAGAAGTTATCTCTATACTAGTTAAACATTCCCCTGAGAAGTTATCTCTATACTAGTTATACATTCCTCTCAGAAGTTATCTCTATACTAGTTAAACATTCCTCTCAGAAGTTATCTCTATACTAGTTAAACATTCCTCTCAGAAGGTATCTCTATACTAGTTAAACATTCCCCTGAGAAGTTATCTCTATACTAGTTAAACATTCCCCTCGGAAGTTATCCCTATACCAGTTAAACATTCCCCTGAGAAGTTATCTCTATACTAGTTAAAACATTCCCCTCAGAAGTTATCTCTATACTAGTTAAACATTCCCCTCAGAAGTTATCTCTATACCAGTTAAACATTCCCCTCAGAAGTTATCTCTAAACTAGTTAAACATTCCCCTCAGAAGTTATCTCTATACTAGTTAAACATTCCCCTGAGAAGTTATCTCTATACTAGTTAAACATTCCCCTCAGAAGTTATCTCTATACTAGTTAAACATTCCCCTCAGAAGTTATCTCTATACTAGTTAAACATTCCCCTGAGAAGTTATCTCTATACTAGTTAAACATTCCCCTCAGAAGTTATCTCTATACTAGTTAAACATTCCCCTCAGAAGTTATCTCTATACTAGTTAAACATTCCCCTCAGAAGTTATCTCTATACTAGTTAAACATTCCCCTCAGAAGTTATCTCTATACTAGTTAAACATTCCTCTCAGTAGTTATCCCTATACTAGTTAAACATTCCCCTCAGAAGTTATCTCTATACTAGTTAAACATTCCTCTCAGAAGTTATCTCTATACTAGTTAAACATTCCCCTCAGAAGTTATCTCTAAACTAGTTAAACATTCCCCTCAGAAGTTCTCTATACTAGTTAAACATTCCCCTGAGAAGTTATCTCTATACTAGTTAAACATTCCTCTCAGAAGTTATCTCTATACTAGTTAAACATTCCCCTCAGAAGTTATCTCTATACTAGTTAAACATTCCCCTCAGAAGTTATCTCTATACTAGTTAAACATTCCCCTCAGAAGTTATCTCTATACTAGTTAAACATTCCCCTCAGAAGTTATCTCTATACTAGTTAAACATTCCTCTCAGTAGTTATCCCTATACTAGTTAAACATTCCCCTCAGAGTTATCTCTATACTAGTTAAACATTCCCCTCAGAAGTTATCTCTATACTAGTTAAACATTCCCCTGAGAAGTTATCTCTATACTAGTTAAACATTCCCCTCAGTAGTTATCCCTATACTAGTTAAACATTCCCCTCAGAAGTTATCTCTATACTAGTTAAACATTCCTCTCAGAAGTTATCTCTATACTAGTTAAACATTCCTCTCAGTAGTTATCCCTATACTAGTTAAACATTCCCCTCAGAAGTTATCTTTATACTAGTTAAACATTCCTCTCAGTAGTTATCCCTATACTAGTTAAACATTCCCCTCAGAAGTTATCTCTATACTAGTTAAACATTCCCCTCAGAAGTTATCCCTATACTAGTTAAACATTCCCCTCAGAAGTTATCTCTATACTAGTTAAACATTCCCCTCAGAAGTTATCCCTATACTAGTTAAACATTCCCCTGAGAAGTTATCTCTATACTAGTTAAACATTACCCTCAGAAGTTATATCTATACTAGTTAAACATTCCCCTGAGAAGTTATATCTATACTAGTTAAACATTACCCTCAGAAGTTATATCTATACTAGTTAAACATTACCCTCAGAAGTTATCTCTATACTAGTTAAACATTCCCCTCAGAAGTTATCTCTATACTAGCTAAACATTCCTCTCAGAAGTTATCTCTATACTAGTTAAACATTCCTCTCAGAAGTTATCTCTATACTAGTTAAACATTCCCCTGAGAAGTTATCTCTATACTAGTTATACATTCCTCTCAGAAGTTATCTCTATACTAGTTAAACATTCCTCTCAGAAGTTATCTCTATACTAGTTAAACATTCCTCTCAGAAGTTATCTCTATACCAGTTAAACATTCCCCTCAGTAGTTATCCCTATACCAGTTAAACATTCCCCTGAGAAGTTATCTCTATACTAGTTAAACATTCCCCTCAGAAGTTATCTCTATACTAGTTAAACATTCCCCTGAGAAGTTATCTCTATACTAGTTAAACATTCCTCTCAGAAGTTATCTCTATACTAGTTAAACATTCCCCTCAGAAGTTATCTCTATACTAGTTAAACATTACCCTCAGAAGTTATCTCTATACTAGTTAAACATTCCCCTCAGAAGTTATCTCTATACCAGTTAAACATTCCTCTCAGAAGTTATCCCTATACCAGTTAAACATTCCCCTCAGAAGGTATCTCTATACTAGTTAAACATTCCCCTCAGCTGTTATCCCTAAACTAGTTAAACATTCCCCTCAGAAGTTATCCCTAAACTAGTTAAACATTCCCCTCAGAAGTTATCTCTATACTAGTTAAAAATTCCCCTCAGAAGTTATCTCTATACTAGTTAAAAATTCCCCTCAGAAGTTATCTCCATACTAGTTAAACATTCCCCTCAGAAGTTATCTCTATACTAGTTAAACATTCCCCTCAGAAGTTATCTCTATACTAGTTAAACATTCCCCTCAGAAGTTATCTCTATACCAGTTAAACATTCCCCTCAGAAGTTATCTCTAAACTAGTTAAACATTCCCCTCAGAAGTTATCTCTATACTAGTTAAACATTCCCCTGAGAAGTTATCTCTATACTAGTTAAACATTCCTCTCAGAAGTTATCTCTATACTAGTTAAACATTCCCCTCAGAAGTTATCTCTATACTAGTTAAACATTCCCCTCAGAAGTTATCTCTATACTAGTTAAACATTCCCCTCAGAAGTTATCTCTATACTAGTTAAACATTCCTCTCAGTAGTTATCCCTATACTAGTTAAACATTCCCCTCAGAAGTTATCTCTATACTAGTTAAACATTCCTCTCAGAAGTTATCTCTATACTAGTTAAACATTCCCCTCAGAAGTTATCTCTAAACTAGTTAAACATTCCCCTCAGAAGTTCTCTATACTAGTTAAACATTCCCCTGAGAAGTTATCTCTATACTAGTTAAACATTCCTCTCAGAAGGTATCTCTATACTAGTTAAACATTCCCCTCAGAAGTTATCTCTATACTAGTTAAACATTCCCCTCAGAAGTTATCTCTATACTAGTTAAACATTCCCCTCAGAAGTTATCTCTATACTAGTTAAACATTCCCCTCAGAAGTTATCTCTATACTAGTTAAACATTCCTCTCAGTAGTTATCCCTATACTAGTTAAACATTCCCCTCAGAGTTATCTCTATACTAGTTAAACATTCCTCTCAGAAGTTATCTCTATACTAGTTAAACATTCCTCTCAGTAGTTATCCCTATACTAGTTAAACATTCCCCTCAGAGTTATCTCTATACTAGTTAAACATTCCTCTCAGAAGTTATCTCTATACTAGTTAAACATTCCTCTCAGTAGTTATCCCTATACTAGTTAAACATTCCCCTAAGAAGTTATCTTTATACTAGTTAAACATTCCTCTCAGTAGTTATCCCTATACTAGTTAAACATTCCCATCAGAAGTTATCTCTATACTAGTTAAACATTCCCCTGAGAAGTTATCTCTATACTAGTTAAACATTCCCCTGAGAAGTTATATCTATACTAGTTAAACATTACCCTCAGAAGTTATGTCTATACTAGTTAAACATTACCCTCAGAAGTTATCTCTATACTAGTTAAACATTCCCCTCAGAAGTTATCTCTATACTAGCTAAACATTCCTCTCAGAAGTTATCTCTATACTAGTTAAACATTCCTCTCAGAAGTTATCTCTATACTAGTTAAACATTCCCCTGAGAAGTTATCTCTATACTAGTTATACATTCCTCTCAGAAGTTATCTCTATACTAGTTAAACATTCCTCTCAGAAGTTATCTCTATACTAGTTAAACATTCCTCTCAGAAGGTATCTCTATACTAGTTAAACATTCCCCTGAGAAGTTATCTCTATACTAGTTAAACATTCCCCTGAGAAGTTATATCTATAATAGTTAAACATTACCCTCAGAAGTTATATCTATACTAGTTAAACATTACCCTCAGAAGTTATCTCTATACTAGTTAAACATTCCCCTCAGAAGTTATCTCTATACTAGCTAAACATTCCTCTCAGAAGTTATCTCTATACTAGTTAAACATTCCTCTCAGAAGTTATCTCTATACTAGTTAAACATTCCCCTGAGAAGTTATCTCTATACTAGTTATACATTCCTCTCAGAAGTTATCTCTATACTAGTTAAACATTCCTCTCAGAAGTTATCTCTATACTAGTTAAACATTCCTCTCAGAAGTTATCTCTATACCAGTTAAACATTCCCCTCAGTAGTTATCCCTATACCAGTTAAACATTCCCCTGAGAAGTTATCTCTATACTAGTTAAACATTCCCCTCAGAAGTTATCTCTATACTAGTTAAACATTCCCCTGAGAAGTTATCTCTATACTAGTTAAACATTCCTCTCAGAAGTTATCTCTATACTAGTTAAACATTCCCCTCAGAAGTTATCTCTATACTAGTTAAACATTACCCTCAGAAGTTATCTCTATACTAGTTAAACATTACCCTCAGAAGTTATCTCTATACTAGTTAAACATTCCTCTCAGAAGTTATCCCTATACCAGTTAAACATTCCCCTCAGAAGGTATCTCTATACTAGTTAAACATTCCCCTCAGCTGTTATCCCTAAACTAGTTAAACATTCCCCTCAGAAGTTATCCCTAAACTAGTTAAACATTCCCCTCAGAAGTTATCTCTATACTAGTTAAAAATTCCCCTCAGAAGTTATCTCTATACTAGTTAAAAATTCCCCTCAGAAGTTATCTCCATACTAGTTAAACATTCCCCTCAGAAGTTATCTCTATACTAGTTAAACATTCCCCTCAGAAGTTATCTCTATACTAGTTAAACATTCCCCTCAGAAGTTATCTCTATACCAGTTAAACATTCCCCTCAGAAGTTATCTCTAAACTAGTTAAACATTCCCCTCAGAAGTTATCTCTATACTAGTTAAACATTCCCCTGAGAAGTTATCTCTATACTAGTTAAACATTCCTCTCAGAAGTTATCTCTATACTAGTTAAACATTCCTCTCAGAAGTTATCTCTATACTAGTTAAACATTCCCCTCAGAAGTTATCTCTATACTAGTTAAACATTCCCCTCAGAAGTTATCTCTATACTAGTTAAACATTCCCCTCAGAAGTTATCTCTATACTAGTTAAACATTCCTCTCAGTAGTTATCCCTATACTAGTTAAACATTCCCCTCAGAAGTTATCTCTATACTAGTTAAACATTCCTCTCAGAAGTTATCTCTATACTAGTTAAACATTCCCCTCAGAAGTTATCTCTAAACTAGTTAAACATTCCCCTCAGAAGTTCTCTATACTAGTTAAACATTCCCCTGAGAAGTTATCTCTATACTAGTTAAACATTCCTCTCAGAAGGTATCTCTATACTAGTTAAACATTCCCCTCAGAAGTTATCTCTATACTAGTTAAACATTCCCCTCAGAAGTTATCTCTATACTAGTTAAACATTCCCCTCAGAAGTTATCTCTATACTAGTTAAACATTCCCCTCAGAAGTTATCTCTATACTAGTTAAACATTCCCCTCAGAGTTATCTCTATACTAGTTAAACATTCCTCTCAGAAGTTATCTCTATACTAGTTAAACATTCCTCTCAGTAGTTATCCCTATACTAGTTAAACATTCCCCTCAGAGTTATCTCTATACTAGTTAAACATTCCTCTCAGAAGTTATCTCTATACTAGTTAAACATTCCTCTCAGTAGTTATCCCTATACTAGTTAAACATTCCCCTAAGAAGTTATCTTTATACTAGTTAAACATTCCTCTCAGTAGTTATCCCTATACTAGTTAAACATTCCCATCAGAAGTTATCTCTATACTAGTTAAACATTCCCCTGAGAAGTTATCTCTATACTAGTTAAACATTCCCCTGAGAAGTTATATCTATACTAGTTAAACATTACCCTCAGAAGTTATGTCTATACTAGTTAAACATTACCCTCAGAAGTTATCTCTATACTAGTTAAACATTCCCCTCAGAAGTTATCTCTATACTAGCTAAACATTCCTCTCAGAAGTTATCTCTATACTAGTTAAACATTCCTCTCAGAAGTTATCTCTATACTAGTTAAACATTCCCCTGAGAAGTTATCTCTATACTAGTTATACATTCCTCTCAGAAGTTATCTCTATACTAGTTAAACATTCCTCTCAGAAGTTATCTCTATACTAGTTAAACATTCCTCTCAGAAGGTATCTCTATACTAGTTAAACATTCCCCTGAGAAGTTATCTCTATACTAGTTAAACATTCCCCTCAGTAGTTATCCCTATACCAGTTAAACATTCCCCTGAGAAGTTATCTCTATACTAGTTAAACATTCCCCTCAGAAGTTATCTCTATACTAGTTAAACATTCCCCTGAGAAGTTATCTCTATACTAGTTAAACATTCCCCTGAGAAGTTATCTCTATACTAGTTAAACATTCCCCTAAGAAGTTATCTCTATACTAGTTATACATTCCTCTCAGAAGTTATCTCTATACTAGTTAAACATTCCTCTCAGAAGTTATCTCTATACTAGTTAAACATTCCTCTCAGAAGTTATCTCTATACTAGTTAAACATTCCTCTCAGAAGGTATCTCTATACTAGTTAAACATTCCCCTGAGAAGTTATCTCTATACTAGTTAAACATTCCCCTCAGTAGTTATCCCTATACCAGTTAAACATTCCCCTGAGAAGTTATCTCTATACTAGTTAAACATTCCCCTCAGAAGTTATCTCTATACTAGTTAAACATTCCCCTGAGAAGTTATCTCTAAACTAGTTAAACATTCCCCTCAGAAGTTATCTCTATACTAGTTAAACATTCCCCTGAGAAGTTATCTCTATACTAGTTAAACATTCCCCTCAGAAGTTATCCCTAAACTAGTTAAACATTCCCCTCAGTGTATGTTGGTGTTAGCACATTCCAGTTTATAGAATCTATGGCCTAGATTCAATCCATTTCAGATAGCGCAGCAGCATGTTAGTGCTTTTCAGAAGTGCATTTGATTTGTACAGCAGAAGCATGTCCTCCACGGAGGACGACTTCCAGTGAGAAACTCTGAAGTTTGTCGTTGACCACTGAGGACCACTGATGTTCGTCAGTTTATCTGGTCCCTCTGACTCAGAGGTTCCAGGAGGAACTAAAATTATAGTCGAGGGATGAAGTGTTACACATAAACACTATACGAGTGTTTACCATGAGGGACCACACCGTGTTGACCATGAGGGACCACACCGTGTTGACCATGAGGGACCACACCGTGTTGACCATGAGGGACCACACCGTGTTGACCATGAGGGACCACACCGTGTTTACCATGAGGGACCACACCGTGTTTACCATGAGGGACCACACCGTGTTGACCATGAGGAACCACACCGTGTTGACCATGAGGGACCACACCGTGTTGACCATGAGAGACCACACCGTGTTTACCATGAGCTACCACACCGTGTTTACCATGAGGGACCACACCGTGTTTACCATGAGAGACCACACCGTGTTTACCATGAGCTACCACACCGTGTTTACCATGAGGGACCACACCGTGTTGACCATGAGGGACCACACCGTGTTGACCATGAGGGACCACACCGTGTTGACCATGAGGGACCACACCGTGTTTACCATGAAGGACCACACCGTGTTTACCATGAGGTACCAGACCATGTTGACCATGAGGGACCACACCGTGTTTACCATGAAGGACCACACCGTATTGACCATGAGGGACCACACCATGTTTACCATGAGAGACCACACCGTGTTTACCATGAGCTACCACACCGTGTTTACCATGAGGGACCACACCGTGTTTACCATGAGAGACCACACCGTGTTTACCATGAGCTACCACACCGTGTTTACCATGAGGGACCACACCGTGTTGACCATGAGAGACCACACCGTGTTTACCATGAGGGACCACACCGTGTTTACCATGAGGGACCACACCGTGTTTACCATGAGGGACCACACCGGGTTTACCATGAGGTACCAGACCATGTTTACCATGAGGGACCACACCATGTTTACCATGAGGGACCAGACCGTGTTTACCATGAGGGACCACACCGTGTTTACCATGAGGGACCACACCGTGTTTACCATGAGGTACCAGACCATGTTGACCATGAGGGACCACACCGTGTTTACCATGAGGTACCAGACCATGTTTACCATGAGGGACCACACCGTGTTTACCATGAGGTACCAGACCGTGTTTACCATGAGGGACCACACCGTGTTGACCATGAGGGACCACACCATGTTTACCATGAGAGACCACACCGTGTTTACCATGAGCTACCACACCGTGTTTACCATGAGGGACCAGACCATGTTTACTATGTCCAGAGATCCCATTTGGCAAGTAGCAAACACAGAGCAACAGCATGTTACATTTAAAGCCAACCAGATGAGACTGTATTCCAATGTGGCATAGTGGGCTAGTGCAGATGGGGAGGAGTTAGAGATGGAGACTTGAGGCTGGCAGGACCAGGGATATGAAGCAGAACCAGGGCTACGGAACAGAACCAGGGATATGAAACAGAACCAGGGCTACGGAACAGAACCAGGGATATGAAACAGAACCAGGGCTACGGAACAGAACCAGGGCTACGGAACAGAACCAGGGATACGGAGCAGAACCAGGGCTAGGGAGCAGAACCAGGGCTAGGGAGCAGAACCAGGGCTAGGGAGCAGAACCTTGGGATACGGAACAGAACCAGGGATACGGAGCAGAACCAGGGCTAGGGAGCAGAACCAGGGCTACGGAGCAGAACCAGGGCTAGGGAGCAGAACCAGGGCTACGGAGCAGAACCAGGGCTAGGGAGCAGAACCAGGGCTACGGAGCAGAACCAGGGCTAGGGAGCAGAACCAGGGCTACGGAGCAGAACCAGGGATACGGAGCAGAACCTTGGGCTACGGAGCAGAACCTTTGGCTACGGAGCAGAACCTTTGGCTACGGAGCAGAACCTTGGGCTACGGAGCAGAACCAGGGCTAGGGAGCAGAACCAGGGATACGGAGCAGAACCAGGGCTACGGAGCAGAACCTTTGGCTACGGAGCAGAACCAGGGCTACGGAGCAGAACCAGGGCTAGGGAGCAGAACCAGGGATACGGAGCAGAACCAGGGCTACGGAGCAGAACCAGGGCTACGGAGCAGAACCTTTGGCTACGGAGCAGAACCTTGGGCTACGGAGCAGAACCTTTGGCTACGGAGCAGAACCAGGGCTAGGGAGCAGAACCAGGGCTACGGAGCAGAACCTTTGGCTACGGAGCAGAACCAGGGCTACGGAGCAGAACCTTTGGCTACGGAGCAGAACCTTGGGCTACGGAGCAGAACCAGGGCTAGGGAGCAGAACCAGGGCTACGGAGCAGAACCAGGGCTACGGAGCAGAACCTTGGGCTACGGAGCAGAACCAGGGCTACGGAGCAGAACCTTTGGCTACGGAGCAGAACCTTTGGCTACGGAGCAGAACCAGGGCTAGGGAGCAGAACCAGGGCTACGGAGCAGAACCTTGGGCTACGGAGCAGAACCAGGGCTACGGAGCAGAACCAGGGCTACGGAGCAGAACCTTGGGCTACGGAGCAGAACCAGGGCTAGGGAGCAGAACCAGGGCTAGGGAGCAGAACCTTTGGCTAGGGAGCAGAACCAGGGCTACGGAGCCGATGTCTGGACCAAGGTAGGGCTGCCGTGTAGGTCCATTTAGAGAGCAGTCGACACAAAGTAGAGAGAGCCATTAGTTTCAGAATATACACATGCTCAGCAAGATGGGAACAAGAACAGTGCCAACCATTCTTTATTTTCAATCTAAAAGGAAAGGGCTTTCTGCGTACAATTTAGAGTATATAAAACATGGCTAAGAAAATAGATAGTGTTAGAGGACAAACAAAGGTCCTCCTCTGCCCTCCTGTCGTCAATGGCATTCTACTTACTAATCCAGGTATATCGTGTGCATCCCAAATGGGTCCCTATTACCTATATAGTTCACTATAGTGCAAAAGTAGTGCACTAAACAGGAAATAGAGTGCCATTTGGAACTCAGGGCCTTGTCTACTCATCAGATCCGTCTATTCCGATGAGAATAGACGAGGGAATAGTTTGGGGAGTTTGACAGTTTTTTTTTCTTCTTCTAATTAATCCCATTGTTGCCTTGAGGTCTGAATAGAGAGTCACTCCTACCTCTGGGCTCCAGATAACGCTTCCTATATTGTCTGAGGTAAGGTTGAATTGAAGGCACCTTTTTTATTCAGGCAGAGAAAAGCAGAATAGATTGAGTTTGGTGTTGTTGGACGGGGGAGGAGAGGAGAAGATGATGAAGGTTATTGTAGTAACAGAACAACAATCGAAATAATGTCTCGACCCTACAGGCCCTGGTCAAAAGTAGTATGCCACAAAAAACATCTGAACTTCATTTGAATTGTTAATTGTCTGCAAATCTACACATTTTTCATGGGTGGACAGAATTATTTCTCAAACCGGGACGCTCCCATTGATTTTGTTAGTGACTCTCACTGGAAGATGGTGTGGTATCTCTTCAAACAACAAGATGGTGTGGTATCTCTTCAAACAACAAGATGGTGTGGTATCTCTTCAAACAACAAGATGGTGTGGTGGTATCTCTTCAAACAACAAGATGGTGTGGTATCTCTTCAAACAACAAGATGGTGTGGTATCTCTTCAAACAACAAGATGGTGTGGTATCTCTTCAAACAACAAGATGGTGTGGTGGTATCTCTTCAAACAACAAGATGGTGTGGTATCTCTTCAACAACAAGATGGTGTGGTATCTCTTCAACAACAAGATGTTGTGGTATCTCTTCAACAACAAGATGTTGTGGTATCTCTTCAAACAACAAGATGGTGTGGTATCTCTTCAAACAACAAGATGGTGTGGTATCTCTTCAAACAACAAGATGTTATGATATCTCTTCAAACAACAAGATGCTATGGTATCTCTTCAAACAACAAGATGGTGTGGTATCTCTTCAAACAACAAGATGTTATGATATCTCTTCAAACAACAAGATGTTATGGTATCTCTTCAAACAACAAGATGGTGTGGTATCTCTTCAAACAACAAGATGTTATGGTATCTCTTCAAACAACAAGATGCTATGGTATCTCTTCAAACAACAAGATGTTATGGTATCTCTTCAAACAACAAGATGGTGTGGTATCTCTTCAAACAACAAGATGGTGTGGTATCTCTTCAAACAACAAGATGTTGTGGTATCTCTTCAAACAATAAGATGTTATGGTATCTCTTTAAACAACAAGATGGTGTGGTGTATCTCTTCAAACAACAAGATGTTGTGGTATCTCTTCAAACAACAATATGTTGTGGTATCACTTCAAACAACAAGATGGTGTGGTGTCTCTTCAAACAACAAGATGGTGTGGTGTCTCTTCAAACAACAAGATGGTGTGGTATCTCTTCAACAACAAGATGTTGTGGTATCTCTTCAAACAACAAGATGTTGTGGTATCTCTTCAAACAACAAGATGTTGTGGTATCTCTTCAAACAACAAGATGTTGTGGTATCACTTCAAACAACAAGATGTTGTGGTATCTCTTCAAACAACAAGATGTTGTGGTATCTCTTCAAACAACAAGATGTTGTGGTATCTCTTCAACAACAAGATGGTGTGGTATCTCTTCAAACAACAAGATGTTTTGGTATCTCTTCAAACAACAAGATGTTGCGGTATCTCTTCAACAACAAGATGGTGTGGTATCTCTTCAAACAACAAGATGTTGCGGTATCTCTTCAAACAACAAGATGGTGTGGTATCTCTTCAAACAACAAGATGTTTTGGTATCTCTTCAAACAACAAGATGTTGCGGTATCTCTTCAACAACAAGATGGCGTGGTATCTCTTCAAACAACAAGATGGCGTGGTATCTCTTCAAACAACAAGATGGTGTGGTATCTCTTCAAACAACAAGATGGTGTGGTATCTCTTCAAACAACAAGATGTTTTGGTATCTCTTCATGCATTTATTATTTGTTATTTTTATTATTTTTCACAACATCGCCGTTCGTTTATTTCCAACACCAAGTAACATCTGCATATCGGTACACACACACATACAATGAATAGCATTCTCACGAAGGTGTTGCTTTTGTCCAGAGATTGCATCATCTGTGGATCTGTTTGTGCGGTAGGCAAATTGGAGTGTGTCTAGGGTTTCTGGGATAATGTTGTTGATGTGATCCATTACCAGCGTTTCAAAGCACTTCATGGCTACGGACGTGAGTGCCACGGGTCTGTAGTCATTTAGGCAGGTTGCCTTTGTGTTCTTGGGCACAGGGACTATGGTGGTCTGCTTGAAACATGTTGGTATTACAGACTCAGTAAGGGACATGTTGAAAATGTCAGTGAAGACAGCTGCCAGTTGGTCAGCACATGCCCGGAGCACACGTCCTGGTAATCCGTCTGGCCCAGCGGCCTTGTTAATGTTGACCTGTTTAAAGGCCTTACTCACGTTGGCTGCGGAGAGCGTAATCACACAGTCGTCCGGAACAGCTGATGCGCTCATGCATACCTCAGTGTTGCTTGCTTCGAAGCGAGCTTAGAAGTGATTTAGCTCGTCTGGTAGGCTCGTGTCACTGGGCAGCTCGCGGCTGTGCTTCCCTTTGTAGTCTGTAGTTTGCAAGCCCCAATAAGTCAAGGGGTCTGAAAACTTTCCCAATGAGATTAAATACAGTCACCATATTACCCACTAAATTACTTAATACAGTGATTGAACTGCCGTCCAACATCTGTCCATCAATCTCAAACTAATACATGATGCTACTACTGGTCTCTTACTCACTACGGCAGTAAACACACACACACACACACACACACACACACACACACACACACACACACACACACACACACACACACACACACACACACACACACACACACACACACACACACACACACACACACACACACACACACACACACACACACACACACACACACACACACACACACACACACACTCAACACACAACACACAACACAACACACACACAACACACACACACACTTAATGTAGATAGTTGGGTCAGCTGTTTTGCAAGTCGTTCAACTGACTACCCTTCAGTTCCTCATTCTGCAATGATTTATACTCTGGGTTGCACCCTGAACTGAGCCTGACACACACACACACACACACACACACACACACACACACACACACACACACACACACACACACACACACACACACACACACACACACACACACACACACACACACACACACACACACACACACACACACACACACACACACACACAATCTCTACAAGAACAGTGGGAGGCTGTGGGTTACCCAGGTGATTTTTCAACTTCCCAACTTCCCAGATGGTTTTTGAAAGGTGTTGTCATTAGTCACAAACATGGTAGTGTGTGTGTGTGTGTGTGTGTGTGTGTGTGTGTGTGTGTGTGTGTGTGTGTGTGTGTGTGTGTGTGTGTGTGTGTGTGTGTGTGTGTGTGTGTGTGTGTGTGTGTGTGTGTGTGTGTGTGTGTGTGTGTGTGTGTGTGTGTGTGTGTGTGAGATTAGTTGTAAAGTACAAGACAGAGCACTAGGTCTTCTTCCACCCTGACCCCAATCACCACACAGCATATTGCTGGAAACAAAATGAAAGATTGATTTTCCACTGTCCAGCCAGACACTCCTTTCCTCCTATCTCCCTGTCTCCTCCTCTCTCCCTATCTACTCCTCTCCTCCTCTCTTCCTTCTTTACTCTTCTCCCCCTTTCTCCTTTTTCCCTCTGCTCTCCCTGTCTCCTCGTCTCCCCCTCTCTCCTTCTCTCCTCCTCTCTCCCTGTCTCCTCCTCCCCCCCTCTCTTCGTCTCCTCCTCTTTCCCGGTCTCCTTCACTCCTCCTCTCCTTATCCTTCTCCCCTCCTCTCCCCTGTCTCCTCTCCTCCTTATCTCCTTCTTTCCTACTCTCTCCCCCTGTCTCCTTCTCTCCTCCTCTCCCCATCTCCCCTCCTGTCCTTCTCTCCGTATTTCTTTCTCTCACCCTCTCCCGCAGCGTCCTCCTCTCCCCTCCTTCTCCACCTCTCCCCCGTCTCTCCTCCTCTCCTCTCTCCATCTCTCCTTCTTTCCTCCTCTCCCCCTGTCTCTCCTCCTCTCCTCTCTCCATCTCTCCTTCTCTCCTCCTCTCCCCCCCGTCTCTCCATCTCTCCTCCTCTCCTCTCTCCCTGTCTCCTTCTCTCCCCGTCGTTTGACTAGATGTCTATGTGTTTTCATCCCAGTGGAGTGATCGGATGGCTCTACAAGGTTTCCCAGTAGGCTGCCCGGCATGGTTTTATTTGTTCCCCCAAGTTTTCTGACCCCAATGTAAAAAAAATATATATATATATATTATATATTTTTTTATTATTGGACAAAAAAGACTGTAAAAACAACAGGAAATGAGCTCGAAGTGATTTTAATTTAAGCAAATCTGTTCCAAAGTATTCCCACGCATAATAGAGAGACTTGTGATCGTATACAAATGTAAGCAAGGTTTGAAATGATTATGTTTTAGTCAAACATATCTGTTTGGGCCATACTCTATAATTTGTAGACTTCTTCTTTGTAACTATAAACTGGGTGTTTCGAGCCCTGCATGCTGATTGGCTGACGTGACAAAACATGTATTTTTACTGCTCTAGTTACGTTGGTAACCAGTTTATAACAGCAATAAGGAACCTCGGGGGTTTGTGATATATGGCCAATATACCACGGCTAGGGAATGTATCCAGGCACTCCGCGCCCCGTCGTGCTTAGGAACAGCCCTTAGCCGTGGTATATTGGCCATATATCCCACCCCCTGCGACCGTATTGTTTGATTTTGTTCCCGGCCCACTGACCATCCGCCCGTGGTTGAATCTAGTTGATGATTCCTGCTGTATTCCTTCATCCTTCATCCCTCCATGGAGACACACTGCTTTAGTTAGGCTTTTCATCTGGTTAAATGACTCTAACCCAGTGCTTTTCCACAACTTTTTTTATTTTAAACACAAACTAACCACAGAGTAAAGAACATATAAGTATAGAGTATGGCAGGTCAGAGGTCAACTAGTCCTGGTTCATCTCCCTCCATACGGTGTTAGTGTGTTCATTAGACATCACAGCAGGTCAGAGGTCAACTCGTCCTGGGCTTTACTTTCGGTTGGTGCTAAGTCGGGCACTAAGGTGGTGCACGTTAGATGTCAGTTTGTGTTATGTAAAAACTGGTGCACTGGATGATCATTTCCCTGTCGTTTACGCCCTGAGGTGGGAAGGGTGGTCATATTTTTTGCTGTGTCCTAAGAAAACGTGCCTCAGTATGTCAATTTCAGTCAGCACAACTAGGGATGTTTAAAGGTCCAATGCAGCCCTTTTTATCTCAATATCAAATCGTTTCTGGGTGATAATTAAGTACCTTACTGAAATGGTCAGGGTCTCCCCGAGTGACGCGGCGGTCTAAGGCACTGCTTCACAGTGCTAGAGGCATCACTACAGACCCGGGTTCGATCCCGGGGCTGTATCACAACCCGGCCGTGACCGGGAGTCCCATAGTGTGGCACACAATTGGCCCAGCATCGTCCGGGTTAGGGGTTGGCCTGGGGGGGGGGCTTTACTTGGCTCATCGCGCCCTAGTGACACCTTGCGCTGGCAGGCTGACCTCGGTCGTCAGGTGAACCGTGTTTTCCTCTAACACATTGGTGCGGCTGGCTTCCGGGTTAAGCGGGTGGGTGTTAAGAAGCGCGGTTTGGCGGGTCATGTTTCGTAGGACGCATGACTTGACCTTCGCCACCCGAGCCCGTTGGGGAGTTGCGGCGATTAGACAAGATCGGTATTGGGGAGAAAAAGGGGGGTAACATATATATATATTATATTATTAAAGGGGTCAAAAATATACAAAACTAGTGTGTTAACAAAGAGCAATTTCTTCAAACCAGATTTTTTGAACTGTCTGTGAGGAATCTGATTGGGTGTGATGTCATCAGGCATGGCCAAAACAGGATGACATTTCAGGTGGCCTTCTCAAAGAAAAATGGCGTTTTCATCATCCTCACAATTCCACAGTATAATTCCATAGTTTGGAAATATATGAAACATAGGAAAATCACATTTTTGTTGTCCTGGGCCTTTAAGACCGACCAACAGCTGGTCTTAGCGGTAACGGTCATTGATTTAACCAGCGGATCACATACACAGTAGCCTTATTGATACATCACCATGTTTTATACAAATATTATCAGCAGCAAAACAGTCCACTTTTTACATTTTGTTTTATTCAACATTGTTTTTGTCCAGATTCTGTGAAAAATGTGGATTCATTACGTGTGATGCTCATTGCATGAAAGGTGTATTTGGTATTTTATTAGGATCCCTATTCTTAGATTTATGCACCCTTTAATTAGGATCCCCATTATTTTATTTATTTAACCTTTTATTAGGATACCCATTATTTTATTTATGTAACCTTTAATTAGGATCCCCATTCTTTTATTTATGTAACCTTTAATTAGGATCCCCATTATTTTATTTATTTAACCTTTTATTAGGATCCCCATTATTTTATTTATGCAACCTTTAATTAGATCCCCATTCTTTTATTTATTTAACCTTTAATTAGAATCCCCATTCTTTTATTTATTTAACCTTTAATTAGGATCCCCATTCTTTTATTTATGCAACCTTTAATTAGGATCCCCATTCTTTTATTTATTTAACCTTTAATTAGAATCCCCATTATTTTATTTATTTAACCTTTAATTAGGATCCCCATTCTTTTATTTATGCAACCTTTAATTAGGATCCCCATTCTTTTATTTATTTAACCTTTAATTAGGATCCCCATTCTTTTATTTATGTAACCTTTAATTAGGATCCCCATTATTTTATTTATTTAACCTTTAATTAGAATCCCCATTCTTTTATTTATGTAACCTTTAATTAGGATCCCCATTCTTTTATTTATGCAACCTTTATTTTAACAGCGAACACATATTGAGATCTAGGTCTCTTTTCCCTGTATAAAACAATATAAATATCAACATTAAACACAAAATATATACAGTGCCTTGCATGTTGCATTTATATTTTTGTTCATAATATACACAGTTCCTTCAGAAAGTATTCATACCCCTTGACTTTATTCCACAATTTATTGTTACAACCTTCATTCAAAATGTATTAAATAGCTTTTTTTTCTAAGCCATCTACACACAGTACCCCATAATGACATCACAATACCCCATAATGACATCACAATACCCCATAATGACATCACAATACCCCATAATGACAAAGTGAAAACATGTTTTTAGAAATGTTTGCAAATTTATTGAAAATTAAATACATAAATATCATACGGACATAAGTATTCACACCCCTGAGTCAATACTTTGTAGAAGCGCCTTTGGCAGCGATTACAGCTGTGAGTCTTTCTCGGTAAGTCTCTAAGAGCTTTCCACACCTGGATTGTACAACATTTGCCCATTATTCTTTACAAAACTCTTCAAGCTCTGTCAAATTGGTTGATCATTGCTGCAGAACCATCTTCAGGTCTTGCCATATATTTTAAAGTAGATTTAAGTCCAAACTGTAACTCGGCCACTCAGGAACATTCACTGTGTTCTGGGTAAGCAATTCCATTGTAGATTTGACCTTGTGTTTTAGGTTATTGTCCTGCTGAAAGGTGAATGCATCTCCCAGTGTCTGGTGGAAAGCAGTAGGTCTTTCTATAGGATTTTGCCTGTGCTTAGCTCTATTCCTTTTATTTTATCCTGAAAAACTCCCCAGTCCTGAACGATGACAAGCATACCCATAACATGATGCAGCCACCACTACGCTTGATCATATGGAGAGTGGTACTCATCACTGTGTTGTATTGGATTTGCCCCAAACAAACCCTTTGTATCCAGGGGAAAATGTAATTGCTTTGTTGCAAACAGGATGCATTATTATTATTTATTTTTTTATTCTGTACAGGCTTCCTTCTTTTCACTCTGTTATTTAGATGAGTACTATGGAGTAACTAAAATGTTGTTGATCCATTCTCAGTTTTCTCCTATCACAGCCATTAAACTCTGTAACTGTTTTAAAGTCACCATTTGGTCTCATAGTGAAATCCCTGATCAGTTTCCTTCCTCTCCGGCAACTGAGTTAGGAAGGAGGCTTGTATCTTTGTAGTGACTGGGTGTATTGATACACTATCTAAAGTATAATTAATAACTTCACCATGCTCAAAGGGATATTCAATGGCTGTTTTTTTACCCATCTACCAATAGGTGCCATTCTTCTTAGCGAGGTATTGGAAAACCTGGTCTTTGTGGTTGAATCTGTGTTTGAAATTTACTGCTTGACTGAGGGACCTTACAGATAATTGTATGTGTGGGGTACAGAGATGAGGTAGTCATTCAAAAATCATGTTAACCACTATTATTGCACACTGAGTGAGTCCATTCAACGTATTATGTGACATGTTAAGAAAATTTAGACTCCTGAACTTATGTAGACTTGTCATAACTTCTTATGGCTGTATCCCGCTACCGGGATCGATATGACAGCAGCCAGATAAAGTGCAGGGCGCCAAATTCAAACAACAGAAATCTCATAATTAAAATTCCTCAAACATACAGTGGGGAGAACAAGTATTTGAAACACTGCCTATTTTGCTGGTTTTCCTACTTACAAAGCATGTAGAGGTCTGTAATTTTTTATCATAGGTACACTTCAACTGTGAGAGACGGAATCTAAAACAAAAATCCAGAAAATCACATTGTATGATTTTTAAGTAATTAATTTGCATTTTATTGCATGACATAAGTATTTGATAACCTACCAACCAGTAAGAATTCCGGCTCTCAAAGACCTGTTAGTTTTTCTTTAAGAAGCCCTCCTGTTCTCCACTCATTACCTGTATTAACTGCACCTGTTTGAACTCGTTACCTGTATAAAAGACACCTGTCCACACACTCAATCAAACAGACTCCAACCTCTCCACAATGGCCTCCTTCAAACAGTGATACCATTCATTACCAGATTTAGATGAGGTCTAGAACTTCGGGAATGATTTGTACCAAATATAATGCTCCTAGTTTTAGAAATGTTCAGGACCAGTTTATTACTGGACACCCATTCCAAAACAGGGTTTTGGGTTTCAGTGACTTCATTAGCTGTGTGGTTGCTGACACGTATATGGTTGAATCATCAGCATACATGGACGCACATGCTGTGTTTAATGCCAGTGGCAGGTCATTGGTAAAATTAGAAAAGAGCAGAGGGCCCAGAGAGCTGCCTTGCGGTACACCACACTTTACATGTTTAACATTAGAGAAGCTTCTATTAAAGAAAACCCTCTGAGTTCTATTAGATAGATAGCTCTGAATCCACCATATGGCAGAGGTTGAAAAGCCACAAAACATACACTACCGTTCATAATTTTGGGGTCAGTTAGAAATGTCCTTGTTTTCCATGAAAATACATTAAATGAGTTGCAAAATGAATAGGAAATATAGTCAAGATGTTGACAAGGTTATAAATAAGGATTTTTATTTGAAATAATAATTGTTTTCCTTCAAACTTTGCTTTCGTCAAAGAATCCTCCATTTGCAGCAATTACAGCCTTGCAGACCTTTTTACAGCCTTGCATTCCAGCTGTCAATCTGAAGAGGTAATCTGAAGAGATTTCACCCCATGCTGCCTGAAGCACCTCACACAAGTTGGATTGGCTTGATGGGCACTTCTTGCGTACCATACAGTCAAGCTGCTCCCACAACAGCTCAATAGGGTTGAGATCCGGGGACTGTGCCGGCCACTCCATTATAGACAGAATACCAGCTGACTGCTTCTTCCCTAAATAGTTCTTGCCTAGTGTGGAGCTGTGCTTTGGGTCATTGTCCTGTTGTAGGAGGGAATTGGCTCCAACTAAGCGCCGTCCACAGGGTATGGCATGGCGTTGCAAAATGGAGTGATAACCTTCCTTCTTCAAGATCCCTTTTACCCTGTACAAATCTCCAACTTTACCACCACCAAAGCACCCCCAGACCATCACATTGACTCCAGATGGCATCAAGCACTCCTCTAGTATATTTTCATTTTGTCTGCGTTTCACAAATGTTCTTCTTTGTGATCTGAACACCTCAAACTTAGATTCATCTGTCCATAACACTTTTTTCCAATCTTCCTCTGTCCAGTGTCTGTGTTATTATGCCCATCTAAATATTTTATTTTTATTGGCCAGTCTGCGATATGGCTTTTTCTTTGTAACTCTGCCTAGAAGGCCAGCATCCCGGAGTCGCCTCTTCACTGTTGACGTTAAGACTGGGGTTTTGCGGGTACTATTTAATGAAGCTGCCAGTTGAGGACTTGTGAGGCGTCTGTTTCTCAAACTAGACACTCTAATGTACTTGTCCTCTTGCTCAGTTGTGCACTGGGGCCTCCCACTCCTCTTTCTATTCTGGTTAGCACCAGTTTGCTCTGTTCTGTAAAGGGAGTAGTACACAGTGTTGTACGAGATCTTCAGTTTCTTGGCAATTTCTCGCATGGAATAATCTTCATTTCTCAGAACAAGAATAGACTGACGAGTTTCAGAAGAAAGGTCTTTGTTTCTGGCCATTTTGAGCCTATAATTAAACCCACAAATGCTGATGCTCCAGATACTCAACTAGTCTAAAGAAGGACAGTTGTATTGCTTCTGTAAAATCAGAACAACAGTTTTCAGCTGTGCTAATATAATTGCAAAAGGGTTTTCTAACGATCAATTAGCCTTTTAAAATGATAAACTTGGATTAGCTAACACAACATGGCATTGGAACACAGGAGTGATGGTTGCTGATAATGGTCCTCTGTACGCCTATGTAGATATTCCATAAGATAAATCAGCCGTTTCCAGCTACAATAGTCATTTACAACATTAACAATGTCTACACTGTATTTCTGATCAATTTGATGTTATTTTAATGGACAAAAAACAAGGACATTTCTAAGTGACCCCAAACTTTTGAACAGTAGTGCACTCCTCTCTGTAGTCATAGTCATCTCTCTACCTCACTCCTCTGTGTACATAGTCATCCCTCTCCCTCACTCCTCTGTGTACATAGTCATCCCTCTCCCTCACTCCTCTGTGTACATAGTCATCTCTCTCCCTCACTCCTCTGTGTACATAGTCATCTCTCTCCCTCACTCCTCTGTGTACATAGTCATCTCTCTCCCTCACTCCTCTGTGTACATAGTCATCCCTCTCCCTCACTCCTCTGTGTACATAGTCATCTCTCTCCCTCACTCCTCTGTGTACATAGTCATCTCTCTCCCTCACTCCTCTGTGTACATAGTCATCCCTCTCCCTCACTCCTCTGTGTACATAGTCATCTCTCTCCCTCACTCCTCTGTGTACATAGTCATCCCTCTCCCTCACTCCTCTGTGTACATAGTCATCTCTCTACCTCACTCCTCTGTGTACATAGTCATCCCTCTCCCTCACTCCTCTGTGTACATAGTCATCTCTCTCCCTCACTCCTCTGTGTACATAGTCATCCCTCTCCCTCACTCCCCTGTGTACATAGTCATCTCTCTCCCTCACTCCTCTCTTTAGTCATCTCTCTCCCTCACTCATCTGTGTACATAGTCATCTCTCTCCCTCACTCCTCTGTGTACTTAGTCATCTCTCTCCCTCACTCCTCTCTTTAGTCATCTCTCTCCCTCACTCCTCTCTTTAGTCATCTCTCTCCCTCACTCCTCTCTTTAGTCATCTCTCTCCCTCACTCCTCTCTTTAGTCATCTCTCTCCCTCACTCCTCTCTTTAGTCATCTCTCTCCCTCACTCATCTGTGTACATAGTCATCTCTCTCCCTCACTCATCTGTGTACATAGTCATCTCTCTCCCTCACTCCTCTCTTTAGTCATCTCTCTCCCTCACTCCTCTGTGTACGTAGTCATATATCTCCCTCACTCCTCTGTGTACATAGTCATCCCTCTCCCTCACTCCTCTGTGTACATAGTCATCTCTTTCCCTCACTCCTCTGTGTACGTAGTCATATATCTCCCTCACTCCTCTGTGTACATAGTCATCTCTCTCCCTCACTCCTCTGTGTACATAGTCATCCCTCTCCCTCACTCCTCTGTGTACATAGTCATCTCTCTCCCTCACTCCTCTGTGTACATAGTCATCTCTCTCCCTCACTCCTCTGTGTACGTAGTCATCTCTCTCCCTCACTCCTCTCTTTAGTCATCTCTCTCCCTCACTCCTCTCTTTAGTCATCTCTCTCCCTCACTCATCTGTGTACATAGTCATCTCTCTCCCTCACTCCTCTGTGTACGTAGTCATCTCTCTCCCTCACTCCTCTCTTTAGTCATCTCTCTCCCTCACTCCTCTCTTTAGTCATCTCTCTCCCTCACTCCTCTCTTTAGTCATCTTCTCCCTCACTCCTCTCTTTAGTCATCTATCTCCCTCACTCCTCTCTTTAGTCATCTCTCTCCCTCACTCCTCTCTTTAGTCATCTCTCTCTCTCACTCCTCTCTTTAGTCATCTCCCTCCCTCACTCCTCTCTTTAGTCATCTTCTCCCTCACTCCTCTCTTTAGTCATCTATCTCCCTCACTCCTCTCTTTAGTCATCTCTCTCCCTCACTCCTCTCTTTAGTCATCTCTCTCCCTCACTCCTCTCTTTAGTCATCTCTCTCCCTCACTCCTCTCTTTAGTCATCTCTCTCCCTCACTCCTCTCTTTAGTCATCTCTCTCCCTCACTCCTCTCTTTAGTCATCTCCCTCCCTCACTCCTATCTTTAGTCATCTCTCTCCCTCACTCCTCTCTTTAGTCATCTCTCTCCCTCACTCCTCTCTTTAGTCATCTCTCTCCCTCACTCCTCTCTTTAGTCATCTCTCTCTCTCACTCCTCTGTTTAGTCATCTCCCTCCCTCACTCCTCTCCCTCACTCTCTCCCTCACTCCTCTCTTTAGTTTACCAGCAGCATACCACCCTGCATACCACTGCTGGCTTGCTTCTGAAGCTAAGCAGGGTTGGTCCTGGTCAGTCCCTGGATGGGAGACCAGGTGCTGCTGGAAGTGGTGTTGGAGGGCCAGTAGGAGGCACTCTTTCCTCTGGTCTAAACAAAGATCCCAATGCCCCAGGGCAGTGATTGGGGACACTGCTCTGTGTAGGGTGCCGTCTTTCGGATGGGACGTTAAACGGGTGTCCTGACTCTCTGAGGTCATTAAAGATCCCATGGCACTTATCGTAAGAGTAGGGGTGTTAACCCCGGTGTCCTGGCTAAATTCCCAATCTGGCCCTCAACCATCACGGTCACCTAATAATCCCCAGTTTACAATTGGCTCATTCATCCCCCTCCTCTCCCCTGTAACTATTCCCCAGGTCGTTGCTGCAAATGAGAACGTGTTCTCAGTCAACTTACCTGGTAAAATAACGGTAAAAAAAATAAAAAAATAAAAATAAACTCCTATCTTTAGTCATCTCTCTCCCTCACTCCTCTCTTTAGTCATCTCTCTCCCTCACTCCTCTCTTTAGTCATCTCCCTCCCTCACTCCTCTCTTTAGTCATCTCCCTCCCTCACTCCTCTCTTTAGTCATCTCCCTCCCTCACTCCTCTCTTTAGTCATCTCCCTCCCTCACTCCTCTCTTTAGTCATCTCTCTCCCTCACTCCTCTCTTTAGTCATCTCTCTCCCTCACTCCTCTCTTTAGTCATCTCTCTCCCTCACTCCTCTCTTTAGTCATCTCCCTCCCTCACTCCTCTCTTTAGTCATCTCTCTCCCTCACTCCTCTCTTTAGTCATCTCCCTCCCTCACTCCTCTCTTTAGTCATCTCCCTCCCTCACTCCTCTCTTTAGTCATCTCCCTCCCTCACTCCTCTCTTTAGTCATCTCTCTCCCTCACTCCTCTCTTTAGTCATCTCTCTCCCTCACTCCTCTCTTTAGTCATCTCCCTCCCTCACTCCTCTCTTTAGTCATCTCTCTCCCTCACTCCTCTCTTTAGTCATCTCCCTCCCTCACTCCTCTCTTTAGTCATCTCTCTCCCTCACTCCTCTCTTTAGTCATCTCCCTCCCTCACTCCTCTCTTTAGTCATCTCTCTCCCTCACTCCTCTCTTTAGTCATCTCTCTCCCTCACTCCTCTCTTTAGTCATCTCCCTCCCTCACTCCCCTGTGTACATAGTGATC